>NC_058083.1:442967679-443267679 GCF_014858855.1 Bufo gargarizans
CTTCTCTTTAAACAGCTGTTCAGCAGGGGTGCTGGGTGTCTGACCCCCGCGATCTGATATTGATAACCTATCCTGAAGATAGCCCCATTAAAAACATACTTGGAAAACATTACATACAGCACTACAGAACATACAGGGTAATACAGTGCCACATACCTCTTACATCCAGTGACGTCTCCTCTGCAGATTTTCTCTTTAAGATTCTCTTCTATTAAACCAGAGCACCATGATGATTTTTTCAGCCATCTCTCCTCCCTGCAGAGTTTGACAAACAGATATCTTAGTGTACTACTTTTCCATCATACTTCCACCTTTTGAATACCCCATTCTTCCACCCCCAATACTAGTAACATAGTATATAAGGCCAAAAAAAAAGACATTTGTCCACCCAGTTCGGTCTGTTATCCTGCAAGTTTATCCAGAGGAAGGCAAAAAATGAACAAACTGTGAGATAGAAGCCAATTTTCCCCACTTAAGGCGGAAAAAATTCCTTCCCAACTTTAATCAGGCAATCAGAATAACTCCCTGGATCAACGACCCCTCTCTAGTAGCTATAGCCTGTATTATTATTACACTCCAGAAATACATCCAGGCCCCTCTTTAATTCCTTTATTGTACTCACCATCACCATCTCCTCAGGCAGAGAGTTCCATAGTCTCACTGCTCTTACCGTAAAGAATCCTCATCTATGTTTGTGTACAAACCTTCTTTCCTCCAGACGCAGAGGAGGTCCCCTTGTCACAGTTCTGGGGATAAATAGATGATGGGAGAGATATCTGTACAGACCCCTGATATATTTATATTTAGTAATTAGATCTCCTCTCAGTCGTCTTTTTTCTAAAGTGAATAACCCTAATGTTGATAATCTTTCAGGGTACTGTAGTTGCCCCATTCCAGTTATAACTTTAGTTGCCCTCCTTTGTACCCTCTCCAGCTCTGCTATGTCTGCCTTGTTCACAGGAAAATGGATATGTTAAAAAAGAGAGAAAAAAGGGAGGATGATGTTAACAAAAGCTACCTAGGTACAGGGTACACAAAAGGTAGTAATGAACCAGAGGCGCCAAAGGTGATGGAAATAGAAGATATTGTATGAGAAGGGTGTGCAAAAAGTAATGGAGAAGGCAGCTGGGATCAGTGCTAGCAAGGCTACACTTTTGGTGAACAGGTTAAAGGTAAAAACAAGGCTGTCAACGGCTGAAACCTCAGACCAAGACGTCTCAAGACGAACCCGCTTACATATAAAAACAAACAGATGACAAGCAAACAAATGTCAGCGCCACTCTCAACATAATCAGAATAGGTATTAGTAGTGGCCCGAGAACAGGCCTCATCGTCCCCCCCCCCCTGCCCCTAGGCAAAAGCTAATTTTGCCACCCCCCTTGACTCAGCCCATTGACCACACCCTTTAACCTGCCCCTTTTTGTCGGCCACCTATTTAATGATTGTTTCATGCAACATTTTATTTGACCAGCTAATTTTAGATAATCTAGATATTCTTGGTGGTCATCTGTGCCATTTTGGCCTCAAAACATTACATGGCCCCCTACACTACATTAGATTATTGACAACTGTAAGTTTTTACCTTGATTGGTGGTGGCCTAGGTGTGTTTATCATCAGGTCTGCATCAGTCACTTTTATGGGGGGATCTATGGATGGCACTGTTATGGTGGATCTGTGGATGACACTGTTATTGGGATCTGTGGATGACACTGTTATTGGGATCTGTGGATGACACTGTTATGGGGATCTGTGGATGACACTGTTATGGGGATCTGTGGATGACACTGTTATGGGGATCTGTGGATGGCACTGTTATGGAGGGGGATCTGTGGATGGCACTGTTATGGAGGGGGATCTGTGGATGGCACTGTTATGGAGGCGAATCTGTGGATAGCACTGTTATGGAGGGGGATCTATGGCTGGCACTATTATGGAGGGGGATCTGTGGATGACACATACCGTATATAGCATCTTATGCTATATGTGTCACCCACAGATCCACCCCATGACAGTGTCATTCACAGATCCCCCTCCATAACAGTGTTCTGTGGACACTATTATGGGGGATCTGTGGATGGCACTGTTATGGGGGGGATCTGTGGGTGACACTGTTATGGAGGGGGAACTGTGGATGACACATACGGTATATAGCATCTTATGCTATGTGTCATCCACAGATCCCCCCTATAAGTGTCATCCACAGACCCCCCATAACAGTGCCATCCACAGTCTAGATCCCCCATAACCTGCGCAGCCTAGTGGGAGCAGCAGGCGCGTGACGTCAGTGAGTGAGCGCCGCCCGCACTTCCTGTTACCCGAGCTGAGTCAGTGTAAGATAGTAAAGATATGAGCGCTGATTTAAAGTTAACACACTGACAAAAAAAAAAGAAAAGGCTCGAGAGCGGCCGGGCCCCCCCTGCAGCTTGTCCCCCTGCCCTCCCCTTTTTTTTTGTGCTAATGCTGACTGTGGCCGGCCACTGTTAGCGCATCGCACACCCCACCGCTGATCAACTTCGGATGGTTGATCAGCGATTTAGATTTTTTTTTTCAAATTTTTCCCCCTTTGTTTAGTTAGTCTTTTTTTTTTTTGTTTTAGGGTAAGTTCACGAACACCCATGCCCCCACACACACGCACACCAAATAAAGTTAATCACGCATGCAAACACACATGCACACACACACTCCCCTATGGCCCGCCGGATGTTCTCGGCCAAGGAGGCATACGTCCAGCTTGCCTCTGACTCTGAGAGTCCCAGTGAGGACGAGGATGACCCCACTTGCCCCCCCTGCAGCTTGTCCCCCTGCCCTCCCCTTTTTTTTTGTGCTAATGCTGACTGTGGCCGGCCACTGTTAGCGCATCGCACACCCCACCGCTGATCAACTTCGGATGGTTGATCAGCGATTTAGATTTTTTTTTTCAAATTTTTCCCCCTTTGTTTAGTTAGTCTTTTTTTTTTTGTTTTAGGGTAAGTTCACGAACACCCATGCCCCCACACACACGCACACCAAATAAAGTTTATCACGCATGCAAACACACATGCACACACACACTCCCCTATGGCCCGCCGGATGTTCTCGGCCAAGGAGGCATACGTCCAGCTTGCCTCTGACTCTGAGAGTCCCAGTGAGGACGAGGATGACCCCACTTTCCTTTTGTCATCCGCGTCCTCCTCATCATCTAGCGATGATGATGAGCCCCCAAGGCGGCGGAGACGCCGCCAGGCGGAGCAAGGTGAGTGCCATGCTAGAGACCCTGTGGCCCACCCTAGTACGAGCAGCTCTGGGGCTCATACTAGTTTTCCGGCCCACCAGCTAAGTCCACCGGAGCCCCCTGCCGTTGAACTTGTCTGGTATACCCCAGAGCGTTTTGAGCTGGTGATTCCTGATTTTGTAGGCCAACCAGGAATCCAGATTTCCACAGTGGGCTTCACTGAATACGACTACTTTAGTCTTTTTTTCATTGACTACTTTGTAAATCTAATGGTGGAGCAAACAAACCTGTACGCCCAATGGTTTGTTGCTCAACACCCGGGCTCGTTTTTGGCTAGGCCCGGTGGCTGGACTCCGGTCAGTGCAGCCGAGATGAGGACATTTTGGGGTCTCGTACTGCACATGGTCCTAGTCAAGAAACCTAGTGTCAGGCATTACTGGAGTGAGGACGTCCTCTACCAGACCCCACTTTACAGTACGGCCATGACACGCTCCCGGTTTGCGGCTATCCGGAAATGCCTGCATTATTCAGATAATGCAGCATGTCCCCCCCAAGGTGATCCTGCCTATGACCGTCTGTACAAAATCAGGCTGGTCATCGATCACTTTGGGGCCAAATTTGTACAGGCCTATGTACCTGGAAGGAAGGTCGCGATTGATGAGTCTCTCATTGCTATCAAGGGGAGACTCCTTTTCCGCCAGTATGTTCCCTCGAAGCAGGCGAGGTATGGTGTGAAGCTGTACAAACTTTGTGAGAGTATCTCAGGGTACACTTACAAGTTTCGTGTGTACGAGGGGCGAGATTCCCGTATTCAACCCCCAGAATGTCCCCCCACTCTGGGTGTTAGCGGGAAACTTGTGTGGGACCTTATGCACCCACTGCTAGATAAGGGTTACCACCTGTACGCGGATAACTTTTATATTAGTGTCCCCTTGTTCTAGTCCCTCGTCACCAGATCCACGACCGCTTGTGGGACCGTGCGGAAAAATCAACGCGGCCTCCCTACCCACCCCCTCCAGGTACCTATCCCCAGCGGTGCGACCCATGCCCTTACCAGTGGAAACCTGTTGCTGGTCAGATATAAGGACAAGAGGGATGTCCTTGTACTGTCCACACATCATGGTAACGGCATCACCCCTGTCCCTGTGCAAGGTACCGCGGCAACGGTCCTCAAGCCCGATCGTCGACTACAATTAGGTATATGGGATGAGTTGATCTCTCTGATCAAGTCCTCAAGCCATATAAGCCATGCACAAAACCCGGGCATGGTACAAAAAAGTTGCGGTCTACATGTGATGTTTGCACCTGTTAGAACTGCACGCTCCATATGTTAGATCCCCTGGATGAGCAGAGAAAGGCAGTCAACGATTTCATTATGCGGCAGACGGACAGGTCAACTCCCCGGTGTAACTTCCACATTAGCCAATGGCCGCTCATGCGTGACACGTGCCGTTTGCTCAGGCCCTTTGAGGAGGTCACTTTATTTGTCGGTCGGCAGAACTACAGGATGAATTATGTCATTCTACTCCTTCACATCCTGGAGGGGATACTGACAAATCTGATTGGCAAGCGAACAGAAGACGTGGCACCTCAATTTCATGGCCGCCTGAACCCTGAGGAGGGTGAACTGGCAAAGGAGGGTGATAAAACACCCTGGAATTTCATAACAAAGTGGTTTATCTGCTTAAATGACAGTAGAGGAGCATGAGGAGCTGGAGAGTGACAACAAAGATGATGCAGATGACCCCCGACATACCGTGGCAGTATGCAGTGTTGATGGAGGCAGGGAGGCCCTCCAAGTCTCTTGCACAAATGGCCAGATGCATGCAGTCAAGTTTGTGTAGTGATAGGGATGACTACTGGCTATCCACATTGTTAGACCCTCCCACCAGTTAAAAATTTAGGAATTTTATAAACCTTCTGAGAGGGATGCAAAAATGAAATGCTGTGTAGTCAGTTGGTCGCTGCCTACGAGTGCCATTACCCATGCAGGAAGGTCTGACAGGGGGACCCTCTGCACTCACACTCTATTGCTATGACTGGTGGAGTGGGGAGGGGGTTTCAGGAGCAGCACACACTGCATATGCAGCAACTTTAGTCTGGAGTCTCTGATGAGCAGATTTCTTCATCCACCTACTGAAGAAACCAGCCAGTAGCAAGACATGCAGAAGAACCTCAACAGGCAGGTGGTGGCCTACTTGTACTGCACCCTGTCACCCATGATCCAAGATCCCCTGGACCACTGGGCATTCAAACTTGAAATGTGGCCGCAACTGGCCGAGTTTGCCATGGGTATGCTTTCCTGCCCAGCTAGTGGTGTGGCATCAGAGCAGGTGTTCAGTGCAATGGGGGGCATAGTTACCCCTAAGAGAACTCTCCTTTCCTACCTAAATTTTGAGAGACTAACCTTCATAAAGGTGAATCAGGCTTGAATCTACCAGGATTTCTAGACACTGATGCCTGGTGCAACAGAATAGGTCATCCTGCCGCTAATGATCATGCTTTAGTGTGTACTTCCACACTGGAATATTCTGAAAAATGGCACCGTTAGTTGGCCACGTGCTGCTGCCACCTTTCTGATACTGCCACCTGCCTGATGCCACCCGCCCTCTGCCTCTACTGTTATTCCTACAATGGGGCTTCTTGGCCTACTGATATTTACATGTTATATTTTTTAAAGCATATACATGCCACTGGGCCTTGCTATCACACTGCTGTTTTTGAGTTCTGCTACTACTGTGCCACCATCTCGTGCTGTATGCCACTGCTGCTGCCCCTACTGCCCACTCTGTCATGGGGTGACTATTTTCACTGTCAATGATGCTTCCCCCCTCCCCACTCTGTCATGGGGCCATTATTGTCTCTGTTACTGCCACTGCTGTTGGCACTCATTCCCACTCGGTTATGGGGCCACTATCATCCCTGTTTGTCCATGTTGACATAAATTTTTATTTTTCCATTCTTCTTATCTGTCAGAAGAGAAAAAAAAAATATATATCGATCCTGTATTTTGAGCATCCGTAAGGTCTATTTTACATGGTTGGTATTTGGTCAATATTTCATCAGTATTCGTAAACTAAAAGCAGGCGTGGGTCCAAAACACAGAAAAGATGCAAATATTTCCATTGTCACTGTTACTGACACTGCTGCTGCCACCCTCCCCACTCTGTCATGGGGCTCCGATTGTCACTGTTACTGCCATAACTGCTGCTGCCACTCTCCCCTATCTGTCATAGAGCCACTATTGTCACTGTTACTTTAACTGAATGGGGCTGAGCGCGATACCAAGCACAGCCGCTATACAATGTATAGCTTTGCGCTTGGTAAGCTGCGAGAAGGCAGTGGCACATACAGAAGAGTCGTTGCCTTCTCAAGTAGCTAATCAATGGGGTCCCGGGTGTTGGACCACCATTATCATATACTGATGACTAGTGTTGAGCAAAGCAAAGCATTGGAAGTGGAATTCCATCCAAAGTTCAGTAAAACTTTGATTCGCAATGAATCAAAATTTCCTTACGCTTTGTGGTTATGAATCAGTTTTCCTAAAATGGCATCTGAACATGAAAGTAAGAAGCCCGGGAATAAGAGATCACCCATAATGCTGTGTAGGCAGCCAGTCCGCAAATAGCCATCCCTTGGGATGTCACAGCCCTATAAAACCCTCATCCTCCATTGAGGGATACTGCAGGAAGACTGCAAGGAGAATGTATCGAGTATGTGAATCACATTCTAGTGCACCAACATTCAAGTTAATCAGTTTGTTTTGTGATACAGTTATTAAAGTAATATATTGCTGTGTGCATCAGGTTATAGTGCACTGACATTCAGAGTTAATCTGTTATTTTAGAGAAACAGTTAGTGGGCCAAGGTATGAAAGGCACATAGAATATATCACTGTGTGCATTAAGTTCTAGTACAACGACATTCATAGTTAATCCATTATTTTAGTGATACAGTTAGTGTGCCTCAGTATTAAAGGCAGGTGTGATATATCACTGTGTGCATCACGTTCTAACCTGAAGACGGATAAAGATCTGAGACAGATACTCCCGAAAAATCCAAGCATTACATATAGATGTAACGGACCCGTTTCAGCTGACAAGGGGTTAAAATCCGTTTAGGCGATAGGCCCCTTTCCGAGAGACAGGCACAGCTACTGCAGAACACCAACCTCCCGAACTGGATACAAAATAGCACTCCAAACTGGAACCTCACAAGTAGCTGCCGGCAGACGAACAGGAAAAGTGTATCTGTCAGCTTACACTCCTGGCAATCAGTCTCCAACAGCATACAGGGAATCCCCCAATAACGAGACAAGGCTCCGTCTTGAGGGTCTAGCAGTGGTCTGAAGTGCTGGCACACCCAGCCTGGTTTTTATTACCGTTTGTTGCAGATACAGGACAGATACAACATATCCCCACAATGCATCATGGTTTCCTCCCCTCTGTCCCGGAGACGACCGAACACAATCCAATTATCTCTCAGGACAAAGGGGAGATCACCAATACACATGTGGAGACAACAGGACAGGAATCACCACCCAAACACACAATGGCACACCCCCACAGCAAACACAGACATTTAACATATCCCCAGATAGCTCAAGTCTGAGTGCATATCATTAGGTGAATGGCACTCAGAATACACAAATACAATAATATTAGCTATCTGGGTGCCCTCACATAACATACAATTTAACCGAACGCATAATAACATAAAATACAATTCTACAGACAGATTTAAGCTGTGCGGCCGGTCTGTCTTCTCCTTTACAGTTACTATGGGCCATAATCCTGAGGCAAGAGGCTTTTAAACAGTCCTCTCCAAAACCCAGTGGCGAGGTTGGTTTCGCCACACATCTCCCCCCCCCAGGGAAGACTAACCAGATACCTGACCTCACGCCGGTCGGTACCTGAGTTAGTCTGGCAGCCCACCCACAACCCAATACTGGACCTGCTGAATTTCGTAGCCGGTCTCTGTCCAGTAAGTCCACCAAGGTGATGTTGGAAGCTGGTACTCCCGGTCTCTGTGTTGCTCCCTGGTTTGGAGTGGAGGTTGCTTTGTGGGCAGGGATCAGCGGTACTCAGCCCTGGTGCCAGCGCTACCACGGAAGAAGCCTGGTTGGAGCCTGGTTGTTGGAGGGGGAGACCGACTGTCTCTACCCCCTGTGCTGTAAGTGCAGAGACCACGGTCCCATCTGCACTGTTGTGGGGCTTACTGTCTCCCCCTGGTGCGTTAAGCTGCCGCTGGGGAGAGGGGGTAACGAGCTCCTCTCCCATACATACTTCCAGCCGCTGGGGAGTGCGACCGACCGCCTCCGCTCCCAATACAGTGTCCTGCTGCTGGGGAAAGGAGACTGGGCTCTCTATTCCCTGTAGGACACTCTGCCGCTGGGGGACAGGACCGACTGTCTCTGCCCCCTGTAACTCCGCCTGCCGCTGGGGAATGGAGACTCGGCTCCCAATTCCCAAAAAATCATGCTGCTGCTGGGGGGCAGGAACAACTACCTCTGCCCCCTGTAACTCAGCCTGCCGCTGGGGAGGGAGGCCGCTGCTCTCCCCTCCCTGCACTTCACACTGCCTTCCCGGCACATCACTCTGCTGCTGGGGGGCAGGAACAACTACCTCTGCCCCCTGTAACTCAGCCTGCCGCTGGGGAGGGAGGCCGCTGCTCTCCCCTCCCTGCACTTCACACTGCCGCTGGGGAATGGAGACTAGGCTCCCAATTCCCTGCAGGACCGGCGGAGAGACCTCGGTCCCATCTCTACCGGCCACCTGGGGTCCTTCCCAGTAACACTCTACAATATCTGCCCAGCTGAATGGGTCTGGATCTGGGTCTGTCACCTTACCGTCCTGCTGAGCCTTCTCAATGGAGTGGAAGAGATCTCTGTAGTCCTGCTCCAGTTCCCACTCCAGGGTTGCTAGGTGAGCCAGGTCTTGCTCTACTTCATGGGGGTCATCCCACTCATGCCTAGCCTCCCTCTCATAGAAAATGTCCTGAAGTCTGGACTGTGCAGGGCTCCCGAAGTCAGGCTCTGCAAAGGACTCCCATAACAAGCCAGGACCCTCAAACTCCTCTCCCTCTGGCTTGTCATGCTCAGCTGTCCAGGGTATAAACTGTGCCACATACCACCAAAGCGCCTGGTAGGCATCCTCCAGCCATAGCTCCTGCCATACCCGGTGCTGTAGTTCTATCACCCATTCCTCCAGGGGCTGCTCTCCCAGGAAGGACATCCGCAGGGCCACTTGCTTCTGCAACCGCTGCTCTTCACTGGGGAGACTCTCACCTCGCTGGTATTGTACATTATCCAGGGCCTGGTACCAGATGCCTTTCCTTAATGCATCCCGGCCATCCAGGTCCTCCTCCTCGTATAACACTACTGGTTCCATCCTGGTGCTTTTAGGGTCGCTGTACTGAGACATGCGTTGCCCTTAAATTGTAAAATCCAAAGAAATGGTGTCTCCTGTAGCTGTCCTTCTGGCTGTAGGAACGATCCCACCGCTGCCACCAATGTAACGGACCCGTTTCAGCTGACAAGGGGTTAAAATCCGTTTAGGCGATAGGCCCCTTTCCGAGAGGCAGGCACAGCTACTGCAGAACACCAACCTCCCGAACTGGATACAAAATAGCACTCCAAACTGGAACCTCACAAGTAGCTGCCGGCAGACGAACAGGAAAAGTGTATCTGTCAGCTTACACTCCTGGCAATCAGTCTCCAACAGCATACAGGGAATCCCCCAATAACGAGACAAGGCTCCGTCTTGAGGGTCTAGCAGTGGTCTGAAGTGCTGGCACACCCAGCCTGGTTTTTATTACCGTTTGTTGCAGATACAGGACAGATACAACATATCCCCACAATGCATCATGGTTTCCTCCCCTCTGTCCCGGAGACGACCGAACACAATCCAATTATCTCTCAGGACAAAGGGGAGATCACCAATACACATGTGGAGACAACAGGACAGGAATCACCACCCAAACACACAATGGCACACCCCCACAGCAAACACAGACATTTAACATATCCCCAGATAGCTCAAGTCTGAGTGCATATCATTAGGTGAATGGCACTCAGAATACACAAATACAATAATATTAGCTATCTGGGTGCCCTCACATAACATACAATTTAACCGAACGCATAATAACATAAAATACAATTCTACAGACAGATTTAAGCTGTGCGGACGGTCTGTCTTCTCCTTTACAGTTACTATGGGCCATAATCCTGAGGCAAGAGGCTTTTAAACAGTCCTCTCCAAAACCCAGTGGCGAGGTTGGTTTCGCCACAATAGATGAGGCCCTAATCTAAAATAAATGTTGGTCTGAAATGTGGTCAAGTTAAAGAACTAGATGATCTACTAGTTGAAGAAATAGCTAAAATGACAATGAAAGTAGAAGTTATCATCATGGGAGATTTCAATCTTCCAGATATAAACTGGAAAACCAAAATAGCAAGTTCTACCAGGAGTACAGATATTCTAAATTCCCTACTGGGGTTATCCCTACAACAAATGGTTGAGGGCGCAACCCGGAGGGAGGCCATTTTGGATTTGGTATTCACAAATGGGGATTCGGTATATGATGTCATTATAGGCGAAACCTTGGGATCTAGTGATCACCAGTCAGTGTGGTTTAATATAAGAACTGTGAAAGAGTCCCACCACACAAAAATAAAAGTTTTAGATTTTAGAAAAACAGACTTTTCAAAAATGAAATTAGTCATAAATGAGTCCTTATCAGACTGGAACGGATTACATGGAGTCCAGGAGAAATGGGACTACTTAAAAGGTGCATTATTGAAGGCAACAGAAAATTGCATTAGACTTGTCAATAAAAGCAAAAAAAGGAAGAGACCACTGTGGTACTCAGCAGAAGTGGCCCAAATCATTAAAAATAAAAAGCTAGCATTTTGTAATTATAAAAAAAAACAGAGCAATGAAGATAAGGAAATCTACAAGATTAGGCAGAAAGAGGCCAAGCAAGTTATAAGAACTTCTAAAGCGCAGGCAGAAGAAAAACTAGCTCAGTCTATGAAAAAAGGGGATAAGACATTCTTCAGATATATAAATGAAAAAAGGAAATTAAAACAAGGAATAACTAAATTAAAAACAAAGGACGGAAGGTATGTAGAAGAGAATAAAGGGCTAGCCGACTGCCTTAATGAATACTTCTGTTCAGTTTTTACAAAAGAAAAAGAAGGAGAAGGACCTCCACTAGAAAGGATGACTAATAAATCGTTTGATGCAGGTGTCTTTACAGAGGAAGATGTTCTAAGTTTGCTGTCTAAAGTGAAGACAAATAAGTCACAGGGGCCTGATGAGTGACACCCAAAATTATTAAAAGAGCTTAGTGGTGAGCTGGCAAAACCGTTAACAGATTTATTTAACCAATCATTAGCAACAGGAGTCGTCCCGGAAGATTGGAAATGGGCAAATATCGTGCCCATTCACAAGAAAGGTAGTAGGGAGGAATCTAGCAACTATAGACCAGTGAGTCTGACATCAATAGTAGGCAAATTAATGGAAACCCTATTAAAGGATAGGATTGTGAAACATCTAAAATCCCATGGATTGCAAGATGAAAAACAACATGGGTTTACTTCAGGGAGATCATGTCAAACAAATCTTATAGATTTTTTTGACTGGGTGACTAAAATAATAGACGGTGGAGGTGCAGTAGACATCGCATATCTAGATTTTAGTAAGGCTTTTGACACTGTCCCACACAGAAGACTTATCAATAAACTGCAGTCATTGAGCATGGACTCCCATATTGTTGAGTGGATTAGGCAGTGGCTGAGTGACAGACAACAGAGGGTTGTAGTCAATGGAGAACATTCAAAACAAGGTCATGTTACCAGTGGGATTCCACAGGGATCTGTACTGGGACCAATTTTGTTTAATATCTTCATAAGTGATATTGCAAAAGGTCTCGATGGTAAGGTTTGTCTTTTTGCTGATGACACAAAGATATGTAACAGGGTTGATGTTCCTGGAGGGAAACGCCAAATGGAAAAGGATTTAGGAAAACTAGAAGAATGGTCAGAACTCTGGCAACTGAAATTTAATGTGGATAAGTGCAAGATAATGCACCTGGGGCGTAAAAACCCAAGGGCAGAATATAGAATATTTGACACAGTCCTGACCTCAGTATCTGAGGAAAGGGATTTAGGAGTAATTATTTCAGAAGACTTAAAGGTGGGAAGACAATGTAATAGAGCAGCACAAAATGCCAGCAGAATGCTTGGATGTATAGGGAGAGGTATAAGCAGTAGAAAGAGTGAAGTGCTTATGCCGCTGTACAGAACACTGGTGAGACCTCACTTGGAGTATTGTGCGCAGTACTGGAGGCCATATCTCCAGAAGGATATAGATACTCTAGAGAGAGTTCAGAGAAGAGCTACTAAACTAGTACATGGATTGCAGGATAAAACTTACCAGGAAAGGTTAAAGGACCTTAATATGTATAGCTTGGAAGAAAGAAGAGACAGAGGGGATATGATAGAAACTTTTAAATACATAAAGGGAATCAACTCGGTAAAGGAGGAGAGCATATTTAAAAGAAGAAAAACTACCACAAGAGGACACAGTTTTAAATTAGAGGGGCAAAGGTTTAAAAGTAATATAAGGAAGTATTACTTTACTGAGAGAGTAGTGGATGCATGGACTAGCCTTCCTGCAGAAGTGGTAGCTGCAAATACAGTGAAGGAGTTTAAGCATGCATGGGATAGGCATAAGGCTATCCTTCATATAGGATAGGGCCAGGGACTATTCATAGGATTCAGATATATTGGGCAGACTAGATGGGCCAAATGGTTCTTATCTGCCGACACATTCTATGTTTCTATGTTTCTATGTTTCCAGAGAACATCTAAGAGCAAGGCAACATGGCTCAAAACCACAGGATCCTACCCATGTGGAGCATGCAGCTTTTGCAAATTCATGACTCCTAAAAGAGAGTTTATTAACACACAAGATGGGCGAACATTTAAAATTTGTGAATTCATAAACTGCAAAAGCACTGGGGTAGTGTACTGTATACAATGTGAGTGTGACAAACTGTATATTGGTAAAACCATTCAGGAATTGAGGAGGAGGCTCTCAAAACATTTCAGCATACTCAACACAAGTGAGGAGACACCACTGTCTAGACATCTACAGAGATGTAATGATGGCAAGACTAATGGCCTGAAGGTTTGAGGGATACAAAAGATGCAGAGTTCTCCCAGGCAGGGCAGCGTGGACCGCAAGTTACAACAAGAGGAGACAAAATGGATATATCGTCTCCACTCATTGGCCCCTAATGGGCTGAATGAAGGTTTTACCTTCACTCCATTTCTGTAAACCTAAGTTAACCGGCCTTTTCATAAAAAAGTTACACTCTGAAAAGTGTAATGAATATAATCTTAAACAACATAACAAAAGGGATTAGTATAGTTAATTTCCCTGAAAATACAGGGGCAGGGGTGCAATTTAAAAGGGGCCCATAAATAGATGCATCAACGACAGCCGTCTAGGCAGCAATGTAGACATCACTTACCTGGGGGGGGGGGGGGCGTATTGCTCCGCTGGGGGTCCTGTAAATGTGGGGCGAAGTCTCTGGAGTAACAGTCCTACGGATAGAAAGGCCACCATTATAAAGAGTAGTCAATTACTGTAAATCTTTTTTAAACAAGGGTAAAAGTGACATATACTGTATGTATATATAAATAAATGATTAAAAATGTGTCAAAAAGAGAAGGTACACACTAGTGGAGCATTATCCAAGATGACATACAGTGGGATGCGAAAGTTTGGGCAACCTTGTTAATCGTCATGATTTTCCTGTATAAATCGTTGGTTGTTACTATAAAAAATGTCAGTTAAATATATCATATAGGAGACACACACAGTGATATTTGAGAAGTGAAATGAAGTTTATTGGATTTACAGAAAGTGTGCTATAATTGTTTAAACAAAATTAGGCAGGTGCATAAATTTGGGCACCACAAAAAAGAAATGAAATCAATAGTTAGTAGATCCTCCTTTTGCAGAAATTACAGCCTTTAAACGCTTCCTATAGGTTCCAATGAGAGTCTGGATTCTGGTTGAAGGTATTTTGGACCATTCCTCTTTACAAAACATCTTTAGTTCATTCAGGTTTGATGGCTTCTGAGCATGGACAGCTCTCTAAGTCACACCACAGATTTTCAATTCTATTCAGGTCTTGGGACTGAGATGGCCATTCCAGAACGTTGTACTTGTTCCTCTGCATAAATACCTTGGTGGATTTTGAGCAGTGTTTAGGGTCGTTGTCTTGTTGAAATCCAGCCCCGGTGCAGCTTCAGCTTTGTCACTGATTCCTGGACATTGGTCTCCAGAATCTGCTGATACTGAGTGGAATCCATACGTCCCTCAACTTTGACAAGATTCCCAGTCCCTGCACTGGCCACACAGCCCCACAGCATGATGGAACCACCACCATATTTTACTGTAGGTAGCAGGTGTTTTTCTTGGAATGCTGTGTTCTTTTTCCTCCATGCATAACGCCCCTTGTTATGGCCAAATAACTAAATTTTAGTTTCATCAGTCCACAGCACCTTATTCCAAAATGAAGCTGGCTTGTCCAAATGTGCTTCACCTCAAGCGGCACTTTTTGTGCTGTGGGCGGAGAAATGGCTTCCTCTGCATCACTCTCGCATACAGCATCTGCAGCAAAATGATGTTGTAGGTCTTTGGTGCTGGTCTGTGGGTTGACTCACCATTTGTCGCTTCTATTTATCCGAGATTTTTCTTGGTCTGCCACTTCGAGCATTAACTTGAACTGAGCCTGTGGTCTTCTATTTCCTCAATAGGTTCCTAACTGTGGAAACAGACAGCTGAAATCTGTGAGACAGCTTTCTGTATCCTTCCCCTAAACCATGATGGTGAACAATCTTTGTCTTCATTTGAGAGTTGTTTTGAGACCCCCATATTGCTACTCTTCAGATAAAATTAAAAGAGGAGGGAAACTTACAATTGACCCCCTTAAATACTCTTTCTCTTAATTGGATTCACCTGTGTATGTAGATCAGGGGTCACTGAGCTTACCAAGCCAATTTGAGTTCCAATAATTAGTTCTAAAGGTTTGGGAATCAATAAAATGACAACAGTGCCCAAATTTATGCACCTGCCTAATTTTGTTTAAACAATTATAGCACACTTTCTGTAAATCCAATAAACTTAATTTCACTTGTCAAATATCACTGTGTGTGTCTCCTATATGATATATTTAACTGACATTTTTTATCGTAACAACCAACGATTTATACAGGAAAATCATGACGATTAACAAGGTTGCCCAAACTTTCGCATCCCACTGTACAGTACAGACCAAAAGTTTGGACACACCTTCTCATTCAAAGAGTTTTCTTTATTTTCATGACTATGAAAATTGTAGATTCACACTGAAGGCATCAAAACTATGAATTAACACATGTGGAATTATATACATAACAAAAAAGTGTGAAACAACTGAAAATATGTCATATTCTAGGTTCTTCAAAGTAGACACCTTTTGCTTTGATTACTGCTTTGCACACTCTTGGCATTCTCTTCATGAGCTTCAAGAGGTAGTCACCTGAAATGGTCTTCCAACAGTTTTGAAGGAGTTCCCAGAGATGCTTAGCACTTGTTGGCCCTTTTGCCTTCACTCTGCGGTCCAGCTCACCCCAAACCATCTCGATTGGGTTCAGGTCCGGTGACTGTGGAGGCCAGGTCATCTGGCGCAGCACCCCATCACTCTCCTTCATGGTCAAATAGCCCTTACACAGCATGGAGGTGTGTTTGGGATCATTGTCCTGATGAAAAATAAATGATGGTCCAACTAAACGCAAACTGGATGGAATAGCATGCCACTGCAAGATGCTGTGGTAGCCATGCTGATTCAGTATGCCTTCAATTTAGAATAAATCCCCAACAGTGTCACCAGGCATGTAGAGTCCATCCATTCACCTTTTCTGCGTCACACAAAGACACGGTGGTTGGAACCAAAGATCTCAAATTTGGACTCATCAGACCAAAGCACAGATTTCCACTGGTTTAATGTCCATTCCTTGTGTTCTTTAGCCCAAACAAGTCTCTTCTGCTTGTTGCCTGTCCTTAGCAGTGGTTTCCTAGCAGATATTCTACCATGAAGACCTGATTCACACAGTCTCCTCTTAAGGCCTCATGCACACGACCGTTGTGTGCATCCGTGGCCGTTGTGCCGTTTTTTCGTTTTTTTTCGCGGACCCATTGACTTTCAATGGGTCCGTGGAAAAATCTAAAATAGCACCGTTTTGCAGCCGAGGCTGTGATCCGTGTATCCTGTCCGTCAGTTATAACATCTTGTTATAACTGATGTCCACTAGGATTGTAGCTTGGAATGTCAGAGGGCTCGGGGAAAGGGTTAAAAGACAAGCGATCATGGATGCAGTAAAGAGATATCTTGCAGCAATTATCTGCATAGTTGAAACTCAGCTAATCAGAGAAACCCTGTCCCGTCTGGCAACGGGATGGCAGTCTCAATCATATCACTCCACCTTTAGCGGCTCCTCCAGGGGTGTTTCGGTTCTCATTCACAATTCCATAGACTTCACTCTTATAAAATCACATATAGATGACCAGGGCAGATTTATTTTTTTACATGGCAAGCTGCATGGCCATAGTTATATTCTTGCCTTTTTCTACATACCTCCACCATTTTCAATCTACCCACTGCTTCAGCTAATGCTTTTTTTCGAAAAGAGATCGGAATGCCGCCTAATCCTGATGGGAGATTTTAATGCGGTTATGGACCCCAACAAAGATAGATTTACATTAGACGCAGAAAGGGGGAGAAACTTTCTTAATTCTCCGTTGCCTCAGTTTTGCTTGGAGGTGGGACTGGTGGACATATGGGAACATTTTTGTAGAGGAAAGAGAGTTTACTCCTGTGTTAGCAGAGGTGGCAGAGCAATGTCTAGGATCGATCTAGCACTCACCAATGAGAGCAACCTGAGTAATATCCGTAAGATGCGATATGGGGTAAGAACAGTTTCAGACCACACACCCGTTCTGGTTGAGGTTGGCAGCACGGAGAATAAGGACATTAGGGGGCTAGGATTTAAGCTGAATCCATATTGGCTCACTATTATGGACAATCTTCAGTCGATTAAACTACTGATGTCCTCCTTTTGGGAGGTTAACCTTCCCTCTGCTAACATCAACATAGTATGGGATGCCTTTAAAGCATATTTGAGGGGGGTTTTTATAAGTGAGATTGCCGCAGTAAAGAGAACGTTTAGGAAGAAAGAGCAGGAACTGGATAAGACGGCTGCCCTTACAGCAGAGCGATATGCTAGCCAGCCTACTGAATACAATAGGGAAGAGATGCAGAAGGCTAGTTGTGCCTTAGGGAAACATGTTATAGAGAAGGCAAACCATAGGGTATTCTTTAAGGGGCTCAATTATTTCATTGAGTCTGGACGGCCGGGTAGGCTATTAGCTAGAATAATTTCACAACAGGAAAAAAAATTAAAATCTATTACTTCGATCCGCAACGTAGAGGGGGAAACTATAGCGGATTTGGGGGGAATCGGGAATACCTTTTTACAATACTTTGCTCAGATATATAGATCCTCCCCAGGTCTGTCATCTGAACTGGCGATGCGGTTCCTGGAGAGAATTCCACTTCCTACTTTAAATGAAGCTCAAAAGGAATATTTGGAGGAGGGGTTGTCCCTCACGGAGCTGCAGGAGGCTCCTGGATCCATCTCGGGGAACTCATCGCCAGGATTGGATGGCCTTCCATACGAGGTCTATCGCAAGTATAGCGAGGTGATTCTCCCCAGGTTGCTACAGGTCTTTTCCCAAGCAATACAGGAAGGTCAACTACCATACTCTATGATGGAGGCCCTTATTGTTTTGATTCCAAAAAAGGATAAGGACCCGGCAGAACTGAGCTCCTATAGACCAATATCCTTATTAAATACCGATGCTAAGTTACTATCAAAGGTCCTGGCTAGGAGGCTCTCGCGGGTTATGCCCACCATTATTCACCCAGATCAAAATGGCTTCATGCCAAAAAGGGGTACCCATAATAATCTACACAGGCTATTCATGAATATTCAGTCCCCGGGGCATGGTGCCCGCTCCATCCTGTCGTTGGACGCAACAAAAGCCTTCGACAGGGTGGAGTGGATTTTTCTCTGGGAGGTTATGAAAAAAATGGGCTTTGGTCCAAGATTCATGGGGATGGTTCAGTTACTTTATAATTCTCCGGTTGCTAGGATTAGGATCAATGACTTGACGACAGAGAGTTTTACCTTGGGACGGGGCACCCGTCAGGGTTGTCCCCTTTCCCCCTTTCTATTTAATATTTATATCGAACCTTTAGCTGCCATGATAAGACAGGACCCGGAAGTGGCCGGTTTTGGCATAATGGGGAAGCATGACCGAGTATCCCTTTACGCAGACGACATCCTGGTTTTTATCCATCAAACAGACACCACTCTCCCTCGAATAATGGACCTTGTTGGTCTTTTCTCCGATCCGTCTGGACTGCAGATCAACTGGGATAAGACCGTTCTCCTCCCTATGGATGAACTGCGAGGTGAATGGAATAACCAATTAACAATTTCTGATTCAATAAAGTATCTGGGGATAACAGTTTCTGCCAAACCTCAGGAATATTTACAACATAACCTGATTCCTCTGCTGACGAAGTTGAGAGCCAAAATTAAGATATGGCAAAAAATCGTGTCAGCAAGAGCGGACAGAATTTCATTAACAAAAATGGTAGTGCTGCCCCGGGTTCTTTATGTCCTGCGCAACTCACCCATATGGATCCCAGACAAGTATTTTAGGCTGATAGATCGCATGATCAATGATCTACTATGGGGGAGGAAGCGCGTGAGACTGAAGGCACTCTATTTTTCCATGCCCTACAATCGGGGAGGTCTTAACCTCCCCTATTTTAGGGGCTACTTTGTGGCTTCTCAACTCTGTCTTTTTAATGACTGGGAAAATAGCCCTTTCTGTAGTAGAGTGGTGAAAGATTCAGGCTTCTCGGACTTTTTCACTGTACTGGAATCTGACTATCTAGCAAATATCCCGAGCGGATACTCACTTTTTTGCAGAATGGCCATAAAGACCTGGCTGATTATAAGGAGTTGGTGCGGAGTTAAGGCATCACTCGTCTGCACCCCATTATGGCATAACTCAAAACTTCTCATTCTAAACGACTTAAGCTGCCGCCAGTATTGGAGGATCAAAAATGTTCAGTACCTACACCAAGTAGTTAGTGGGGGACAAATTTTGTCCCTCATGGAACTAAGGGCAAATTTAGGTGAGGTGGCGTGGTATGCATATTTTCAATTGAGGTCCGCACTCTTTAGCACTCTAAATAGTCACTCCTTTATTATAGATACTCCCGTATTTCTACACGATTTAATTTGTAGGAAAATTGTTACGAGAATTAAATTATCATATTGCTATAGACACTTAATGGATAATTTCTTTTTGGATGTTCTCTCTCCAGGGCAGAGAGCTTGGTCCTCTCTCCTTGCAGAGGTGGGCCATCCAAATTGGGATAAGATAGGGGAAAGCTTAAAGCTGGTTTCACACAATTTTAATCACATTGTTGTACAATTTAATATTTTGCACAAAATGTATGTGACACCTTTATGGCTATATAGAAGAGGACTTAGGGTCTCCTCCGAATGTCCACGTTGTGGTGACTCCGAGGCAGATCACTTACATATGTTCTGGGATTGCCCAATGGTGAGCAGGTATTGGAGTTTGGTCCAAAAAAACCTGGCGTGTAAACTTAAAATTGTTGTCCCTCTGTCCCCCAGGATATGGGTCCTAGGAGACCTATCTGAGGTTAATTACCAGCCCACAAAAAGCCACCTCTTGATTAAAGTGATGTTTTTGGCTAGACTACTCATTTCCAGAGCTTGGTTTTCCTCTTCCGCCCCAGACTGTAATAACTGGCTGAGTTTAGTTGAGAAAGTGAAAAGCTACGAGAGGATACTTCATAAACAAAGAGGATCCTACTTAAAGTGGAATAACTTATGGAAAGACTGGGACACAGTTAGTTAGTTAACTATGAAGTATTATTGTTGTTAAATTTTTTTTTTTTTTTTTTTTTTTATTTCCTGCAAGGCGGGAGGGTGGGTGGGTGGGTGGGGTGAGATTGGGGGTTACTCCATTTGTCCGGCTTGCTCTATATGTATTGCACCGGGGAAGAATGTGAAGATATATTTGAGTACATGAGGATAGGATCCCTAGGAATGTTGAGGATGGGGGGGATTTTCCGGCATTAAAACAAAGGTCGTAACTTTTGTTTATTTAGAAGGCCATATATATATCTGCTTACCAGGCTCCGGATCCTGCCATCCTCTTCAGCTAGAGTCCTCCACTTGATTTTTTTATTTTTTTTATTTACACAACTATGGTTATTTATATGCAATTATTAATTACGTCCATAGACTAGATTGACGGACTGATGGATTATAAATTATTAGCTATGTATTTTGGTTATTAAATTTGTATTAAAACAATAAAACTTTATAATAAAAAAAAAAAATAGGACCTGTCCTATTTTTTTGACGGACAACGGTTCACGGACCCATTCAAGTCAATGGGTCCGTGAAAGAACACGGATGCACACAAGATTGGCATCCGTGTCCGTGATCCGTGGCCGTAGGTTGCTTTCATACAGACGGATCCGAAGATCCGTCTGCATAAAAGCTTTTTCAGATCTAAGTTTTCACTTCGTGACTCATATCCCCATGGTGATGGGGACGCTTCTAATTAGAATACACTACAAACTGTGTACAAGACTGGCCCCTGTGCAGTTTTTTCGTTTTTTTCGCGGACCCATTGACTGCCACCAATGTTGTTACTGCTATAGAGGGAGGGGGGGCCGATGGGGGGCGCACACTGTGCCACCAACGATTTATTACAATAGAGGGAGGGAGGGGGGGCGCACACTGTGCCACCAACGATTTATTACAATAGAGGGAGGGAGGGGGGGCGCACACTGTGCCACCAACGATTTATTACAATAGAGGGAGGGAGGGGGGGCGATGGGGGGCGCACACTGTGCCACCAACGATTTATTACAATAGAGGGAGGGAGGGGGGGCGAGGGGGGGCGATGGGGGGCGCACACTGCACCACCAACGATTTATTACAATAGAGGGAGGGAGGGGGGGGCCGCACTGGCCACCAATGATATTCAAACTGGGGAGGGGGGGTCTGCCCCCTGCTGCCTGGCAGCCCTGATTTCTTACAGGGGGATATGATAGTACAATTAACCCCTTAAGGTGCGGCACCTGAGGAGTTAATTGTGCTGATCACGGCCCCCTGTAAGAGATCGGGTGCAGCCAGGCAGCAGGGGGCAGTCATGTACTCAGTTTTTCAGTATATTCTAACCTGAAGCGTCCCCATCATATCTGACAGTATATTCTAACATAGAGGCGTTCCCATGGTGATGGGGATGCTTCAAGTTATGTTCGGGTGTCCGCCTGGCCGTGCGGAGGCAAGCGGATCCGTCCAGACTTACAATGTAAGTCAATGGGGACGGATCCGTTCGAAGATGACACACTGTGGCTCAATTTTCAAACGGGTCCGTCCGCCATTGACTTTCAATGTAAAGTCTGGACGGATCCGTCTGAGGCTACTTTCACACTTAGAAATGTTTTAACAATATAATGCAGACGGATCCGCTCTGAACGGAGCCACCGTCTGCATTATATGAACGCAAGTGTGAAAGTAAAGGGACTCCTGACTTTACATTGAAAGTCAATGGGGACGGATCCGTTTGCAATTGCACCATATTGTGTCAATGTCAAACGGATCCGTCCCCATTGACTTGCATTGTAATTCAGGACGGATCCGTTTGGCTCCGCACGGCCAGGCGGACACCAAAACGACTTTTTTTTCATGTCCGTGGATCCTCCAAAAATCAAGGAAGACCCACGGACCTACGGACCCCGTTTTTGCGGCCGTGAAAATAAACTGTCGTGTGCATGAGGCCTAACAGTTGTTCTAGAGATGTGTCTGCTGCTAGAACGCTGTGTGGCATTGACCTGGTCTCTAATCTGAGCTGCTGTTAACCTGCGATTTCTGAGGCTGGTGACTTGGATGAACTTATCCTCCGCAGCAGAGATGACTCTTGGTCTTCCTTTCCTGGGGCGGTCCTCATGTGAGCCAGTTTCTTTGTAGCGCTTGATGGTTTTTGTGACTGCACTTGGGGACACTTTCAAAGTTTTCCCAATTTTTCTGACTGACTGACCTTCATTTCTTAAAGTAATGATGGCCACTCATTTTTCTTTACTTAGCTGCTTTTTTTTTTTTGCCATAATACAAATTCTAACAGTCTATTCAGTAGGACTATCAGCTGTGTATCCACCTGACTTCTCCACAACGCAACTGATGGTCCCAACCCCATTTATAAGGCAAGAAATCCCACTTATTAAACCTGACAGGGAACACCTGTAAAGTGAAAACCATTTCAGGTGACTACCTCTTGAAGCTCATGAAGAGAATGCCAAAAGTGTGTAAAGCAGTAAAAGGGCTACTTTGAAGAACCTAGAATATGACATATTTTCAGTTGTTTCACACTTTTTTGTTATGTATATAATTCCACATGTGTTAATTTATAGTTTTGATGCCTTCAGTGTGAATCTACAATTTTCATAGTCATGAAAATAAAGAAAAGGTGTGTCCAAACTTTTGGTCTGTACTGTATGTCAGAAATGGTGACCAACCTAGAAATACATAAATAATATGCTACTAAATCTAGTGACACAGTGATACAGATGTAACCCTTGAAGGGATGTAAGCATCTTGGTATACTGATGCAATGGCCGAAACAGCGATATCATCCTGCGGATTATCCAGAATGCCCCTTCACAGATGGGATACCTTTCAGTGGGGACAACACAGATCCGTGATAAAATCCTAAGTGCGGGCGCATGCACAGCATACTATTACGGCGAATGAGGGGCAGTCAGACGGAGCATGTGCCATAGAATGTAAACAGGTTCGGGAGATTAAGGAGCACGGTGCAGAGAGTAATTGAGTGCCGATGCTAGCGCCGAAACGGCGCATGCGCGGCGCACTCCCAGTAATGTCACAGGCGCTGGGTGATCACGTGAGCGGATCATGGCCCAATGGTAGGACGTCCTAGCTGACGTAGACATGACACATATTGAGGCAGGCGACAGCGATTGGCTGATGCTAAATCGCAAAGCAAACTGAGGGTTTAAATGCCCTGACCCCACCCCCAACCCAGAACCTGTGTAGTATCCCCTGAAGATGACGAATCGCTTGGCGAAACATGTAGGTTTTAGGCAGGAAGGGTAGATAGGGAATTCTAAATAAAGAAATTCAAGTATCTAGAGTGCAGCTAACCCTCAGGGGATGACATGGATCAACATGTGAATCACATGCCAACACTAGATATCATATCCCGGAACTAACCCACTCCTGAGAGTTTTAACCATTTGATCCCAAGAGTTTTATATGTGTTTTAAAGCAACTATAATAAAGATTTTGTTTTAGTAACATTGTCAGAGAGATTGCAGAGACACGCTAAGGTCCAAGAGACCACCTAACTCCATTTTTCTCTGTAATTAATAGCGTGGCAACCTCCTGTGGGATCCTATTGTTTGTCATTATCATCATCACGTTCTAGTCCACAGACATTCACAGTTAATCTGTTATTTTAGTGATACAGTTAGTATGCCTCAGTATTAAAGACAGGTGTAGTATATCACCGTGTGCACCACCTTCTAGTGAACTGACATTCAGAGTTAGGCCTCTTTCACACTGGCGTGTGCGCCCCGTTGCCGTATTGTGGACCGCATTTGCGGATCCGCAATACACGGGTGCCGTTCTGTGGGCATTCCGCATCACAGATGCGAATTAATTCACTTGAATGGGTCCGCAAATCCAGAGATGTGGAATGGTGCGGAACGGAACCACGGAACGGACCCCTACGGAAGCACTACAGAGTGCTTCCGTGGGGTTTCTTTCCGTACTTACGTTCCGCAAAGAGATAGAAAATGTCCTATCTTTTTCGGAACGGCACGATCACAGACCCATTTAAGTGAATGGGTCTGCGATCCGCTGCGGCTCCCCCATGGACTGTGCTCGTGTATTGCGGCCCACGTTTTGTGGGCCGCAATACGGTAACGGGGCGCACATGCCAGTGTGAAAGAGGCCTTAGGCTACTTTCACACTAGCGTTCTGCTGTCCGCTCGTGAGCTCCTTCATCAGTCTGGCGGCGTTCAGCCTCCGCTCTGCTCGCCTCCTCACGGCCAGGCGGACAGCTGAACGCTGCTTGCCCGGTTCGGGTGTCCGCCTGGCCGTGCGGAGGCGTGCGGATCCGTCCAGACTTACAATGTAAGTCAATGGGAACGGATCCGCTTGAAGATGACACCATATGGCTCAATCTTCAAGCGGATCCGTCCCCCATTGACTTTACATTGAAAGTCTGAACGGATCCGCTCAGGCTACTTTCGCACTTAGAAATTTTTCTAAGTTATTAATGCAGATGGATCCGTACTGAACGGAGCCTCCGTCTGCATTAATATGATCGGATCCATTCAGAACGGATCCGATCAAACGCAAGTGTGAAAGTAGCCTTACTCTGTTATTTTAGTGATGCAGATAGTGTGCCTCAGTATTAAAGGCAGTTGTAATATATTGGGGGTGTGCATTGCATTCTAGTGCACCAACATTCAGAGTTAATCTGTTATTTTAGTGATACAGTTACAGTACACCATGGCCAACAAATAGTTGCCTGGGCCCTCCTAAGGAATGGGCAATGCAAAAATGTTGCTGTAGCCAGCACAAGTAGCAGCAGAAGAAGGAGGGGTGGTAGCAGCCGCAGCAACAGGCCAGAGCTGCCACTGTCATCCAGCGATCATTTTGACCAACAAACCAGCTGTACTGGAATGGTTGACCTGCTCTTCAACATCATCTCAAGTGACACCAAGTCGGAATGGCCCTGGAACTGCCTCTATGCTGTCACCTGTCCTGAACCTGCACTTGCTTTTGCTGCTCCTTCTGCTAGCCAAGGAATGATAGCCGCCCGCTCTGCTTTTCAGCAATGAAGAGCATTGTGAGGACAGTCAGCAGTTACAGGCCAGCACAGACTTGGATTATAGGTCCACTGTGGACTCCTTTAGGCGTTCAACTACCGATGATGAGAGTCGGATGGGAGCACATGTTGCGAGAGGTCAGGGACTTGCACAAAAGAAAGGTGAGTGACACAAGTGACAAGCAAACAGTTGTAGATAAAGATGTAGCTGATCACACGTGGGGGCCAGGTGAAGAGTGAGCATTAGAGAAGAGCGAATCAAAGCTGACAAAGTGGAATCTGAAATTCAGGAGAAACTTGATTCGCACTGAAGCCGAATTTCCTCACGCTTCATGGTAACAAATCACATTTTTTCCTAAAATGGCTGCTACACGTGTGAGGACATGGAGCAAGGAACTCAAGGAAGGCGTGATCACCCATAATGCCATGCATGCAGCCAATCAGCAGCCAGCCCTGTGAGGTCACAGCCCTATAAATCTTGGATTCTGCCATTTTCCAGCGTACTTAGGGAGAGACGTCAGCAGGCGCTAGGGACAGTGATAGGAATTGATTGTGGTGAAAAAACGATTTATAAATGCAGGGAAAGGATAGGGAGGAATCATTCCGCAGCATTTATGTAGAACAGGGTTCAGTAGGGGAGGTTACAGACTGGGTAATAGGAACAATTACTCCTATTACACCTTGCTGCACTGACTAGGGATCTAAATTGCCATTATACAACTCTGTAATTCTAGCAAACCGTTCTTGTTATTGGGATGCAAGTGCTGTTTGATACAGTCATTAAAAGGGTTTATTACAAGGAAATATTTCTACAGTAATTATTTGCCCTTGTGCGGTGCAGTGATATATTCTAAAGCCCTGTTTGCCATGTATTAGTGGCAAAAGTAAAGTAAATTTGCCATTCAGCATTGCACTTATATGTTGAAAAGCCTTGTGTAGTGTAAAAGTGGAAAAAGATTAGGGCCTATTTGCCATTCATTGGTGCAGTTATATGTGGTAAAGCCCTTATTGCTTGGTATGGACCGAATAACGTAGTGGTGAAATTTTTTATGTGAAACAGGCTTTTGGGGGGAAAATGTATGGGTGATTGAAGAACTCCCTTTGTTGTATGGACCAAATTATGTAGTGGTGAAATGTTTTATTTGAAACAGTCTTTTTTGGGGAAAATTGATGGGTGATTGTAGACCTCCTTTTGCTGTATGGACCAAATTACATAGTGTTTTTATCTGCTCCATCTGTATTTAATCTCCACAGCACACAAGACATGGCAGGAGAGCCTCTGCTTTGGAGTCCAAGTCCAGTTTCTTAAGATCAGGATTTCCATCAGAATTGTGTGTAACATTCTTGCTCCCTGTGCAAAGCCATAACAAAAGGACTCCGTAGGCATACACATCAGAGGAAGCTGAAGCTCAATTTTAATTCAGGAGTAGAAAACAGCGGGAGGGTGGTTGAACTCCGCTGCTCTGCATCTCTTCTGAAGTCTATGTCTCCAACTATGCCCGTCTCGCGATTTATAGCAAATACATTATTTTCATGTAGAGATCCTATGTTGGAGGCATGTAGTGTATGCAAGCCATGTGCAACACCTCTTATCACTCTCATACTGTTCTGCACCTGGTTTGCCTGGGTCAGTGGAGTCACACAGGGGAGGAACTGCTCCGTGCCCTTCAGCAAGAAATCGAATCCTGGCTTTCTCCACGACAGCCATGTGCAACCCCTCTCATCACTCTCATACTGTTCTGCACCTGGTTTGCCTGGATGAATGGAATCACACAGGGGAGGAACTGCTCCGTGCCCTTCAGCAAGAAATCGAATCCTGGCTTTTTTCACGACAACTGGAAATCAGAACCATGGTGACCGACAACGGGAAGAACATGGTGTCGGTGCTGCGTCAAGGAGGGCTGTGCCATGCGCCCTGCTTGGCACACATGTCCAATCTGGTTGTCAAGCAGTTTCTGAAGTCTTCCACCCATCTGCAAGACATGCTAAAAATGGCCAGGAAACTTTGCATGCACTTCAGCCACTCGTACACCGCAAAGCACACCCTCCTTGAGCTGCAAGGGCAGAATGGCATCCCTCAACATAGACCGATATGCAAGATTTCTACCCATTGGAAATCCACCATCTATATGTTGGACCGACTATACAAACAGAGAAACACCATGAACGATTTCATGATGATCCAAGCAGACATGATGATCCAAGCAGACAGGAGTTCTCCCCTGTGAAACTTTGATGTCAGCCAGTGGCAGCTCATGCGTGACACCTGCCATTTGCTCAGGCCCTTTGGGGAGGACACATTATTTTTCAGTCGCCAGGACTACGGGATGAACAGCGTCATTCCACTGCTTCATGTCCTGGAACAGATGATGGTAAATCTGGCTGGTCATGGGACTGGAGACATGGAGCCTCACAGCCACATGAGCTGTGTGGGGGCTGACCTGGAGAAGGAGGAGGAGGATATCGGAGTACAAGCAATGTGTAGCAAAATGGGTGGTTTTTCTATACAGAGGAGGAGAAGGAGCAGCCGGAGGAGCTACAGAGCGATAAGGAAGACGAGGCAGGGGACCCAGACACACCGTGGCAGTATGCAGTGGAGATGGAGGCAGGGAGTCCCTCTGAGTCACTTGCGCAAACGGCTCGCTGCATGCTCACTTGCTTGCGTAGTGACAGCCGAATTGTCACCATTCAGCAGAGGGATGACTTCTAGCTCTCCACCTTGTTGGATCCTCGCTACCGGTCCAAAATGGGGGCCTTTTTTATACCCGCTGAGAGGGAGGACAAACTGAACTACTATAGAGACATCCTATGTAGTCAGTTGGCCGCTGCCTATCTGCACCATCGTCCATACTCTCGCAGGTCTGACCAGAGGGCTCTCTGCGCTCATGTTCCACTGCCATGGATGCTGGGCAGGGGTGGGGTGGCAGGAGCAGTACCAGCTCCATCAGCAGAAGCCTGAGTCTAGAGTCGCTGATGAGCAGCTTTCTTCACCCACCTAGTGAAGAAACTACTCACCAGCGGCTAGACATAGAGCAGAAGCTGAACCATCAGGTGGTGGCATACTTTGAGTGCACCCTGCCAGCCATCATTGAAGATCTGCTGGACTACTGGACAGCCAAACTGGATTTGTGGCCGCAACTGGCAGAGTTTGCCCTGGAAAAGCTTTCCTGCCCAGCTAGTAGTGTGTCATCAGAGCAGGTGTTTAGGGGGGCGGGGGCAATAGTTACCCCAAGGAGAACTAGTTTGTCCACCCAAAATGTGGAGAGACTGACCTTTGTGAAGATAAATCAGGCATGGATGACTCAGGATTTCCACCCATCAATGCCTGACGCATCAGACTAGATCAAAAGAGACCAGTTTCTTCTTGCTACCTGCCTCAGCTACTATTCTGATGCTGCCACCCGCATGATGCCACACATCTGATGCCAAGTGCTCCTTCTTTCAACCACTATCTTCAGCTGGTACTGGTATTGCCACCCACCTCCATACTATGTCACCTTTCCATTCTGTGGCCTCCTGATGCTGCTGCCACCTCCACACTATGTCACCTTGCTACTCTCTAATGCCCTGATGCTGCTGCTACCTCAACACTATGTCACCTTGCCACTCTGTGGTCTCCTGATTCTGATGCTACTAACACAATATGTCACTTTGCCACTCTGTGGCCTCCTGATGCTGCCACCACCTCCACACTATGTCACCTTACCACTTTGTGGTCTCCTGATGCTGCCACCACCTCCACACTTTGTCATTGTGCCACTCTGTGCACTCCTGATGCTGCCTCCACACTGTCATTGTGCCACTCAGTGGCCTCCTGATGCTGCCGCCACCTTCACACTGTTATTGTGCCACTCTGTGGCCTCCTGATGCTGCTGCCACCTCCAGATTCTGTCATTGGGACACTCTGTGGTCTCCTCATGCTGCTTCCACCTCACCACTAAGCTACAGGGCCCCTCTGTGGACTTCTCATGCTGTTTACACCCTCCCCACTTCATGACTGGGCCACTATTTAGCCTTTTTTGCTTGGCTGAAATCATCATTTATTTGACCCTTCTTCTGATCTGTCAGAAGGAAGGAAAAATGATACTCACAACGGATCCTCTCTGTTTAGCAGCTGTAAGGCCTGGTTGGTCCCATAATTCATACACTTATGATTTGGTAGCCAAAAGCAGGAGTGGGTTCAAAAGACAAAAGACATGCAAATATTCCGTTCACGTGTCATCTCAGTTTTGGAGCCACTCCTGTTTTCTTTTGGCATTAGCAATACTAATAGATTACTTACCAAATGCTGACCGAGTGAAGGCGGATGCTCCACCGACAGGATCCCTTTTTTGGGGGTTATTGTTCTGACTGATCAGAGGAAGGGAAAAATAATCAGTGACGTCAACACAAATTTACTGCTGACACCCTCTCCACTCTGTCTGGGGCTCTACTTGTATAAGCGTTTAATAGAACAGGTTCTGTAGAAATCTATGTGGAATTAGCTGACACGGTGTAAAAGGAATGCGCTTATTCTTGGCACTAACATCGACCTGTAAGGCTCGAGTTTATACTTGAGTTATTTGGTCAGTTTAGGCCCCATGACTGCCTAAATAAGTGAAGTGTGCAGTGATTCTAAGAGCGATGCCTGTCATCTGCATGTCATACAGACTCACAGTATTATTTCAATACCACAGCAGACTCCCTATGCATGTTACTGCAAGGCACAGTGTTCTACACCTTTACAAAAGCTCTCTGCAGCCAGGAAATAGCCGTTTTTAGCACGATTTGCCGCAAATAAATTTGAATCAAACTTTTGAACTATTCACTCATCTGTAATAGAAAGCAAAAAAAAAAACAAAACCTGATTTCATTTATTCTAATTTGAGAATTCCAGACCTAGTATCTAATAATATCTTTGGCAAAACAGATATGCTATCTGGGATAAAACTATGACCTTTTACATCAGAATATACACCATTCATATCTTCCCTTTCTATGGGACTGTATTTGACCTAAATCAAGTCAATGGGAGGATTACGTGATGGGGGGTATAAATCAATTACATTTGTTCTATAGAAAAAATGATGACTTAAATTGTGTCTACCTATGTAAAGATAGTAAATAATGATTTTAAAAGAGAGAGGTTTTTAGCTCACTTTTTTTAAAGAAATATTTCCCTGACTCCATCACTAGACCTTACTTTCTTCTGTTGTAAATTTATTAAAGAATCAATGAGAGCAAGGTTTCCTTCATGTATTTAGTAGGGAAGTTCAACTGAGCATTTATCAAATTAGAATCATTATCTTCAGTTCCTTTTTTGCTCCTTCCTTTACTTTCTTTTTCTTGTGCATTGATTGTGTTCTAGAACGTGACTTCCCTGAATTAATGACTTGTTAGATTGGGTACATTTGATGGCTTGCTTAGGGGCGTTAAATGTGAATCAACATTCTATTTGCTTTGTGTGTAAAACTCATTTCAAATTAGTACTGGGTAAAGGAAGAGTCTGTCTGATAAAAGTGTGGCCCAGCCGTGGCTGTGGTTCTTTTTTTTCAATATGAACGTAATAATTTTAAGAAATCTTTGCATGACAACCTCTTTTGTAACAGTGACTGCACAGCCCAGATTTAGAAAAAAAAATGAACCATTAACGTGTAATATTAGTTGTCTTTTTGGCTTTGTTCTGAGGAGGATGTTTGTAAGAAAGTATTTGCCAGATATAAAGTATAAATGGCAAACATAAGTTTTTGTGGCAAAATTGCTCAGTCACAATCAGTGGGGACCATTAACTTGCAAATAAGTATAAACGCTTAAGTCGGGGAAATGCACCTTTTATTTCACATAAAAAGCATATATTGTGAAATGCCTCTATCCTTTTTAACCACCTTAGCTCCTCTAGCTTAAACCCCCTTAATGACCAGACCACTTTTTACAATTCTGCACTACACTACTTTCACGGTTTATTGCTTGGTCATACAACTTACCACCCAAATGAATTTTACCTCCTTTTCTTCTCACTAATAGAGCTTTCATTTGGTGGTATTTCATTGCTGCTGACATTTTAACATTTTTTTTTATATTAATCGAAATTGACCGAATGTTTTTCAAAAAAATGACATTTTTCACCTTTTCTATATAATTTTTTCTCTAAATTTATTTTTCTACATGTCTTTGATAAAAAAATGCAATAAGTGTATATTTATTAATTTGGATAAACGTTATAGCGTTTGCAAACTATGTACAAACTATGATGCAAAAAAATCTATTTACGCACTTTGACTTTCTGAGCACCTGTCATGTTTCCTGAGGTTCTACAATGCCCAGACAGTAGAAACACCCCACAAATGACCCCATTTCAGAAAGTAGACACCCTAAGGTATTCGCTGATGGGCATAGTGAGTTCATGGAAGTTTTAATTTTTTATCACAAGTTAGCGGAAAATTATTATTATTTTATTTTTTCTTACAAAGTCTCGTATTCCACTAACTTGTGACAAAAAATAAAATTTTACATGAACTCACCATACCCCTCACGGAATACCTTGGGGTGTCTTATTTCCAAAATGGGGTCACATGTAGGGTATTTATACTGCCCTTGCATTTTAGGGGCCCTAAAGAGTTATTACCCAGCTTTTCAAGTGTCAGATATTATCACTGACTTACTACATAATTATTACATCATTATTCGCTATATATTCATTTTTTAGAATATTCGTAATATTCCAAAAAACGAATATATAGCAATATAACTAATATTATGTAATAATTATGTAGTAAGTCAGTGATAATATCTGACACTGGAAAAGCTGGGTAATATCACGAGTTATTACCCAGCTTTCCCAATGTCAGATATCATCCTAGTGTGGATCCCGAGTATTCTAATCGCAAATTTTCCATGCAAAAGGCTACACTAATAAGCTTGTCATAAGCCTCAGTTTTACCCTAATCCTATATCCGGTTAATAAAACAACAGACTTCCACACAGTCTCTTTTTTTGGCTAGTAGGAAGGTATTTAACTGTCTATCAAGCTCCACATAGACCCTGGGGGTACGTGAAGTGGGAGCAGGACACCTACCGATCAGAGTTTTGAGGAAGCTGCTATGTTCACTTGAGCTCTAGTGAGCGCCATGGCCTTCTTGCAGCTTACCAAGCACAGCCCTATTTAGTTGAATGAAACTGAGTTGCACATAGGCCATGTGACCGAACATCACATGGCCTAGGAGGAGGTCTAAGCGCTCACGGAGTGCAGCAGCTTCTTCATACCGATGATTGGCAGGCCCACCAATCTGATATTGATGACCCATCCAGAGGAAATGCTATCAATTAAAAAATCCTAGAAAACCCCTTTAATTCCTGTTTATACTAGGTGATGTACTGACATCAACAAGGAATTTTTATATGGCTTGGAATATGCATTCACCAATCCAACAAGTGTTTGTTTGTTGTGACATTTATAGCATAGTGACATGGGGCAATAATTGTGAGCAAGCATTGGCACAAAGTATCAATATAAACTTTTTTATGATCCCCAGCCCAAAGTAAAGTGGCAAAAGTTATTGGTATAAATGTGGGCACACATTTTCCAGTTACAAGCAATCAAACAGAAATGATGAAAAAGTGTTTTAAAGGCCTTTTTACATGGACTGATTATTGAGAATACACGGACTGATTATCAGGAATGAAAGTTCTGAAAACCATTAATTGCCCCATGTTAATTGAACCTTAGAATGCATTTAAAATGGGCAGTTTTTGTCCTGAACCAGTACATAAGGCATGCAGTTAATTTGACTTGTGATCATTTATCTGGTTTAATATACAGTGATCCCTCAAGATACAATGGCCTCAGGATACGATATTTTCAACATACAATGGTCTTTTCTGATCTATCGTAAGTTGAAGTTAGACTCAACATACAATGCCTCAGACTCAGATCCATTTCTCTGGTAAAATAGCTGTATTAGTTACTAGTTAGCAGCTATCCCTGACTGTTATATGTAAGGACTTGTTTTATCTGTCTTAATTATCTGCTTATTGTTCTTAAATCTTCATTTTCTCTCATCTTGGATGACATTTTGGGGCATTGGAACCAATTACTCAACTTACAATGATTTCAACATACAATGGCCATCCTGGAACCAATATTGTAACTTTAGGGACCACTGTATGCTGTATTTTTCTCCTTATAAGACACACCGACCCATAAGAGGCACCTAGGTTTTAGAGGAGGACAATAAAACAATTATATGTTTCATTAGACCTCAGATCAGACCTCAGCTAACAGCCCCAATCAGACCCCCAAGACCCAACAAGACCTCAGATCAGACCCACAATCAGACCTCAGCTCAGACCCCAATGTGAATGACCCCCAATCAGACCTTAAATCCCAATCAGACCTCATATCAGCCCCCAGGAGCCCCCACTGCCTCTCATATTAGCCCTCAGTACCCCCAATTGCCTCTCATATTGGACCTAAGCAGCCCCATTACCTCATGTCAGCCCCAGTAGACCCCATTGACTCTCATATTAACCCCTATCAGCCCCCATTGCCTCATATCAGCCCTCAGTAGTCCCCATTGCCTCTCATATTGGCCCCCAGCAGCCCCCATTGCCTGTCATGTTAGCCCCCATTGTCTCAGATCAGCCCCTACTGCCTCATGTTTAATAAGAAAAAACACTTACCTCTCCTCCTCCTGGACACCGCCGCTCCTCACTTCCCGTGCTCTTCTTCCTCCTGCTGTCGGCTGTGCTGTGAACCCGCGCGCATAGCGTGAGGACACAGAGTGCCTTCATGCTGTGCGCAGCCACTGCACAGCCGACATCCGAGGACCAGGTAGCGGTGAGTACAGAGCCTTCACTGCTTCCTGGTCCTCTGGTACTCAATAGTATTTGCCCATAAGACGCAGGATTATTTTCCCCCCACTTTAGGGGAAAAAATAAAATACGGTATATAGGGTGATGTGCTTGTGACAAATAGTTTTTGCTGTATTTTTTTTATATGGAACTCACAACAAACAAGTATCTGTTAGATTATTGGTAGAAGGTGCCATGATTTTTTGGGACAGTGGTCTGAAACAATTCTTGTTGGTCTTAAAGGGGTTGTGTCACTTCAGCAAATGGCTTTTATCATGTAGAGAAAGTTAATATGAGGCACTTCCTAATATATTGTGATTGTCCATATTGCCTCCTTTGCTGGCTTGATTCATTTTTCAATCACTTTATACACCTCTCGTGTCAATGGGTTATGACCACCCTGCAATCCAGCAGCGGTGAACGTGCTTGCACACTATAGGAAAAAATGCATTTCTGAGTTCCCTTCCAACAGATAGGCCAACACTTTTTCCTATACCGTGCAAGCACGGCCACTGCTGCTAGATTGCAGGGTGGTCGTAACAATAGAAACTAGAAGTGTATAATTGAATAGTGTTGAGCGCTAATATTCGAATTGCAATTTTTTTTCTCGAATATCGTAACTTCGAGATTTCACGAATATTTAGAATATAGTTCTATACATTCGCAAAATCGAATATTCTTTTTTTTTTTTTCATCTGAAAATATGATTTCTCCCTGCTTCTTGCTTGTGGGTCAATAAGCCATTGACCCACAAGCGACTTGTTTTCAGATGGAAAATAAAATGATCAATATTCTAAAAAACGAATACATAGCAATATAGTGAATATATTCGTTATTTAGAATTTTGGCATTATTTTTTTCCTATCTGTACAGTTGTTTGCATACTCCTCCCCGACAAGCGTCCCCGTCACCATGGGAACGCTTGTGGGTTAGAAAATACCACCGGATCTCAGTTTTCCCTGAGATCGTGAAAGCTCAGATCCGATGGTATATTTTAACGCACAGGCGTTCCCATGGTTACGGGGACGCTTGTCGGGGAGCAGTATGCCAAAGTGGAATAACAGTACACATAAATTACAGTCTATATGTGTATTTTACGAATATTCGTAATATTGCTCTAACTTCATCTTTTAGAATATTCGTAATATTCTAAAAGACGAAGTTAGAGCAATATTACAAAAATTCGAAAAAAATACACATATAGAAAGCAATTTAGCTAATATAGTGCTATAGTAATTTTTTTAATAGTGTATTTATTTTCCAAAACTGAAGTTCAGAAGAGGCAAAAAAAATTATAGCACTATATTAGCTAAATTGCAATATATATATGTGTATTTTACAAATATTCTTAATATTGCTCTACTTCGTCTTTTAGAATATCACGAATATTCTAAAAGACGAAGTTAGAGCAATATTAAGAATATTCGTAAAATACACCTATTAGCCTAGCCATATTCATACGAACGTTGCCTTATACAGGAAAAAAAAAAAAAATCGCACGATTAATTTAATCGCATATTATTCGCGGTAAATTAAATAATTACGAATATTCGATTTTGACGAATATATAATACGAATATTCAATCGAATATTCGCGAAATATTGCAAAATTGAATATGGCATCTCCCGCTCATCACTATAATTGAAATGGAAAAAAATCCAACCAGCAAAGGAGACAATATGGATAATCACAATACATTAGTAAGTGGCTTGTATTAACTATATCTACATGATTAATGTATTTTGCTGAAGTGACACAACCCCTTTAAGCAATGGCTCATGGAAAAGGACTCCAATAATAATAATGTTTATATAGCACCAACATATTATTTTATAATGCAGCACTTTATAATCAGAGGTGTGCAAACAAAATCAGACATTACATGGTAACAAACTCGTGAACGATTAATGTAAAAGGAGTGAAGGCACTGCTTTTGAGAGTTTACAATCTATGAGGAAATATGGGTGGTACAAAAAGGTAAAAAGTGCTTGTTTAGTACGATGGTCTTGGCAGCTTAACAAATTAGGGAAGCACATATGAAACTGCATGAGCCACTCCCCAGTCAATATCTGTAGTGCTTCCTAATTAATTGGGTGTGGTGGATATAAGGATCAGATTCTGAGGAACTATGTTGAAGGGAGTCCATAGAGTTAGATTAGGCAATGTGAGAGACCACCCAAAAAAGATGTGTTTTTAGGGACACCTAGAACTGTGGAAGTTGAATATTGACCAAATGCATGGGGTTGCTCATCCAGATAAATGGTACAACTTGAGAGAGGACTTGGTAATGGGAGTGAGTAGTGCAGATTATGATGGATGTTAAATGTCAATCATTGGCAGAGCAGAGAGCACAGGTAGAGTGGTAGTTAGAGATGAGGGTTGAGATGTTATATTATGAAGTAATGGCTCAGGGTGGAGGCATCTATGACATGTAAATTTCAGTTTTGCACAAATGTAAGCATTTATGCAATATTTAAACTTTTCAGATGGTAGAGTAGAGAAATTATTTGTGATGACTATTGTAGGCAAGACAACGCCCCTCTTGATTTCTGGGAATTTCTGAATTTCAGAAAAATCTTATAACTTCTATTACTTTCTGGTAATTTTTCATACCTGCAAAAATGCCCAAAATAGAGACATCTTTGTATTTTCAGTTGTGCTTACTTCTGAAAGTTGGTCTTATGTTGCTTCTTAAGCCAACAATGAAGTTGCTCTATATTACAAATATCAATTGATGTGGAAAAGTAATTTATGCATTGGATTTCAGCAGCTAATATTTCTCTGTCTATAGAATTGTTAAATTCTAAATTAAATATAGCCCATAATATTTCTAAGCAATAAAAATATATTTTCATATTAATAGATATACAATGTACAGAAAGTGACTGTTTCCAAATGTACATTGAATTATTTACACCTTCAAGGCAGTTGATTGAACAGCAGCATTAGTCAATTAGTGGATTAAAAAAATGGTATGAATCCAATTTAGCCCAGAACTCTGCATTTGCTCTACTTTTTTTCTTTTTAGATTTTCACCCTGACAGTGACAAATTACTCGACTGCTGGCTGAGATTGGAAATTAAAAGCATTTAGAATTTCTCATGCATTTATGCTAATGAGAACTTCTGATATGATTTGCATGCAAAAGAGGGTAATCTGAAAGCTCATCAGTTTCTTTTTGCTGTTGTTTTCATGTGCTGGGATTTATCTTAATAAAAGTGATGTTGTTTTTAATAGAGTGAAAGTATTTTTCCCTCAGAAGTCCTTTAGCAAATGCTTTGCAATTTTAGATGTATTTAATTGGTGTGTTCAGCTTTCTAAAAGTAGTAATCAGTTATCTCCTTGTAGTTTAGGAGATATAATGCTGCCTTATTAAATCTATTTTATTAGAAAGCTATACTTTGATAAACTAGCATCGACAATTTAAAAATAATTTGATTATATTGTACTCATTTTGACATATATATTCTGTAGTATTTTAGACAAAACTGTTACTGTCACACTGGGGAACATTAAACCAGTAGCAATGGATGGAACACTGTTTGTCACAATGGGCCATCATCATGCAGAAACAATAAATGGAGCACTGTGCTTGTCACAATAGGATGGATTAAACCAGAGGCAATGGATGGAAATCTCTGCCTGTCAATCTGAATAGTTCCATATTAGTGGTTACAGCGCAAATTGATGGGTTGTGAGGACGTGATGGTGCAACGTTGTGCTCTCCCCCACCCCCTTATTCCGTCCGGAACATGTCCTGAGCGTCTCTTTGGTTCGCGGATCAGAAAATTTTCACTGACCCCTACCGACCTCTGTATGTCTCCTAGACGCCTAGCTGCACTGTGGACGCCGAAGCTTGTTTGCTTGTCCTGGAGGGGATTAGAGCGCTGTGTTCTGGGCGCTCCCCCGGACTTGAAGCTTCCATTGACCTCTACTGACCTGTGTGTGTCTCCCGGACGCTGTGCTGCATTGCGGAAGCTGATTGAGGTTGGTTTGTTCGTATTGGAGGGGGTGAGAGTGCTGTGTTGTGGGCCCCCCCTGGATCTATCTGCTGTGGCGACGTGCTTCATGTGTCCATGGGTGCATGTGTTTGTGGCTCATCCTTGCCTCCTCCTCTTGCCTCCTGTTTGGCTTCCCTGCTGACATGCTGCCCGGCTATCCCCTTCTGGCTGGATGGATCATTCTGTTTGGATCTTTAGGACCCTTCTTTTTGGACATCATGTTTGGAACTTTTTGTCTCCGTTGATCTGAGGTCCTATGAAGATTAGAGCCAGAACTTGAAGATCTGGGCTTGGTGAGATCTATCCTTGTCCCCCTACCTTGTCTGGACTGGTACCTCTTTCCTTTCGTCCTCTGGAGTTTGTGCTCCCTTTTGTTTCTTTTTCCCCTTTTTTTTTCTCCCTCTCGATCAATACCAGTTTTTAATTTTTCTCCACCCTTTAACTAACTGTTAACTACCTACAGTTTTTTTTGTTTACTGGGGATAATGAGAAAAAATAAAAAAAAAACACAGCGTACTGGAAAAAAAAAAGAAAAAAAGAAAGGGGGGGGGGGGTAGGGAAAAGGAGTGTAAAGAGAGAGAAGGGAAAAAAAGGGACAGGGAAGAAAAAAAAGGGAAGTGAGACACTAACTCACAAAAAAGGGGGGAAGAAGCTAATCAAAAAAAAAAAAAGGAAGAAAATGGCTCCTAAACAGAATGGACAATCAACAGACTCGACGCTGTTCAAGCCAGGGCAGAAACAAATAGAGTCTGCTAAAATTGATCCATTTTTAAGGTCACCAAACTTAAACACCTGGTGAAAAGGGGAAGCAAGATATTGATGCTAAAAAAAATATTGTTGAGCTTAGATCGGAGGATCCACACGAGGGGGATCCAGATAACAGAGATGGGGAGAAGCAGGCAAAAAACTCTCCATTAGAGGAGATTTTACTGATTGTCCAAAATAATGGAAAAGCGATAGAAAATATTGCTGTACAATTGTGGTCAGTACAGTCAGATATACTTATTATAAAAGATGATCTGACAAAGATTCGCGATAGAACTAAGGAATTGGAAATCACAGTGAATAAACTGGAACAAGAAGTGAAAATGTTAAAGATTGAGAACAGTACAGTAAAAAAGGACTATAATTACCTGAGGAAAAAAAGGTGGACCTTGAGGATAGGTCAAGAAAATGCAATGTACAAATCTTGAGCTTAACAGAAAACCCTGATGAAATATTTTTTTTGTCAGGAATTGTATCGTTCCTGACAAAAAAAAAATGGTGAGATCTATCCATAATTTTTGATAATTTTGGGAAGGAATATTTTTCAGCTTTGTTTCTAATTGAAAGGGCCCACTGAATCGGGTGTCCTGCGATGTGTCTAACATTGAAGTGGGGAACGGAGTGAAGCTTGAGGAGGATGGTACTTGGAGAATTTAGGATTAATTGATGATTACAAGAATACTTACATGGAATGTTCGGGGTTTAGGGGAGAAGGTAAAAAGGCAGGCGGTATTAGATCTGATAAGGAGACATTTGCCAGCTTTTGTCTGTTTGGTTGAAACTTATTTCTCACAGGAGAAGATACCCAGACTTGGGGGGAGGTGGGCTACACAGGTGCATAACTCCACATATACTACTTACTCCAGAGGAGTCACAGTATTTATTCACAAACAGATTAACTTTCTATGCCTAACATCCTCTATGAATAAACAGGGAAGATATGTTTTTCTTTATTGTAGGCTTGATGGAAAGCTATGTATTTTGGTGTTTATCTATATCCCCCTCCATTTTCTAGGCAGGTATTGAATTGTTTGTTGGTCTTCGTGGACCAGTGGCCTTATTGTTTGGTGATAGTCAATGGGGATTTCAATTGTGTGATGAATCCAGATGTAGATAGGATCTCCGCTGGAGGGAATGGGTCCTCCCCAATCCAGGGACCCCCCTTGGCTCGTTTTTGCCAAGAGGTGGGCCTCGTGGATGTCTGGGAATATCTATTTAGAGAAAAGAGAGCTTTTTCCTGTGTTAGTAAATCTGGAAGCTCAATGTCTAGAATTGACCTGACCTTGATAAACAAAGGTTATCTAAATTGTGTTAAACGTATGAAATACTACTATGTATGGTAGGGAATGATTTTAGCGTGAAACCCCAATTTCGACTGAATCCCCACTGGCTATCGATAATAAATAACCATAATCAGATAGAGAAGGAAATTATCTCTTTTTGGGATAGGAATTATGCCTCAGCTAAATCTCAGTATATTTGGGATGGCTAGGTATGCTAAGAGTAAAACGGACGAAGGTAGAGAGATTATGCAGAGGACAAGCCAGGCTTTTTCTGACTTCCTTCTGGATAAAGCACAACAGAAGCTGTTCTTTAGAGGACAAAAATATTTGTCAGAGGCAGGTCGTCCTGGGAAGATGCTGGCTAGAGTAATAGCAAGCCAGGATCCAAAGAAAGAGATCCGTAGTATACGTATGCCTGATGACAATATTGTGGAAGATCGGGAGGGAATACCAGAAGTATTTATAAAATATTTCAGTGAATTGTATGAATCAGAGAGTGTCCTCTCAGAGGCAGCGATTGACTCGTACTTGGACTCTATTTCCCTTCCGGTTCTTACAGATGGGCAAAAGGAACGTTTGGAGATGGATTTGTCTCCCCAGGAAATAGAAGACGCAATGAAGGCCTGTTCAGGTAACTCTGCCCCTGGATTGGATGGACTCCCATACGAGTTGTATTGTAAATACGGGGAGATTGTTTTTCCCCACTTGGGGAGAACACTCTCTGACTCAATAAAAGAGGGAGTCCTCCCAGAAACAATTACAGAGGCCGCGATAATACTAATATTAAAGAAGGGTAAGGGATCTTATAGACCGATTTCTCTCCTTAACACAGACGTTAAATTTTATTCAAAAATTTTAGCTATGAGGCTATCTAGTTTTATGACATCAATTGTACATCCAGATCAAAATGGCTTTATTCACCATAAGGGACTCATTATACTCTACATCGTCTTTTTGCTAATATACAGACTTCTGGGGGGCCTTCACGATCTATTTTGTAGTTGAGTTGGGGTTTCTATGGAGAGTGCTTCAGAGGATGGGCTTTGGCCCTAGGTTTATTAACATGGTTAAACTTCTTTATAGATCCCCCACTGCAAGATTAAATATAAATGGGTGTTTTACAAGAAGTTTTCCTATGACTAGGGGCACTCGCCAGGGATGTCCACTCTCTCCTCTCTATATTCTATCTATATCAAACCTTTGGCTGCCAGGGTCAGACAAGATGCTAGGATATTAGGGTTTGGGGTATTGGGAACGGAAGATCGCATTTCTTTATATGCTGATGATATTTTATTCTATGTCCAACAGACAAAACCTACTCTCCTAACTATTATGTAAACGATAAACTCTTTTGGAGAAGCCTCAGTTCTGGATGTAAATTCGGATAAAACTATGATTATGCCACTAGATACCACAATGACGCCCTTAGATAAATTATCATTTCCCAAGGATAGTCCTCTGAATACTCTGAAAATTGCCAACTCTTTTGAGTATCTCGGCATTACAGTCTCCCCTAGGGTGGAAGATTTCATTCCGCTTAACTTGATGCCATAAATAGGTTAAGGCTAAAAATGACAACGTGGCTTCGTTTACCTCTATCAAAGGCTTATAGAATATCTTTAGTTAAGATGGTGATTCTCCCTCAGTTACTCTATCTCTTTAGGAATTCTCCAGTTTGGATCCCGGATATGTATTTTAAGGTGATTGAAAGCATTATTAATTATCTACTCTGGGGAGGAAACGGGTTAGACTTAAATTAGAGCATTGGTATAAGCCCCTGGAGAGTGGAGGAGTTAACCTCCCCTGCTTCAAGGGATATTTTTTAGCTGCACAGTTTTGGTTTCTCCGTGAATGGAAAGATAGTCCACTTTGCAGGGACTTAGTTAACAGATCTCCATATGATAATTTATTTACTCTTCTGGAGTCTGACCAATTGACCAACTCTGATAGGGAATTTAGATTAGCCAGGAATCTTTTTGTGAAGTCATGGCAGTCTATTAGACTATGGTGTGGAGTGAAAGGCTCACTAGGATGCACTCCTTTATGGTATAATCATAATTTCAAAACTTTAGATGCACTAGCTAAGGAACAATACTGGCAAAAAAGTAATGTTATATATTTGACACAGGTAGTAAGTAATGGAGATATTAATTCTTTTGTAGAATTATCACAGAGAGAAAAAGCACAGAAATTATTATGGTTTCGGTATTTACAGTTAAGATCGGCACTTTTGAGTATACAGGAAAAAAATAGGCTTCAAATATACACTTCAACACAATTTAATGAGTGGATAGGGAATTTGGACCAGAAGAAGAACATTTCTCACCTTTATAAAAATGTACTAATAACTCGATTTGGAGTTGCTTCCTCCCCTGGTCAGAGGACTTGGAAAAATGAGTGTCCAATGATTTATTTGGATGACCAGGAGAAGGTAACTCTGAATTTAAAATTGGACTCTAACCGTCCCAGGTGCGATGTCCCTGAAGCGGACTATCTACACATGTTTTGCTCCTGTGCAGAGCTGAAGCAGTATTGGGGAGCTATTCATAAATACATTGAGGGAAAACTGAAGGTGCGGATACCTTTTTCCGCTGAATGTTGGGTACTGGGTGAGCTGGCCAAGGTGAGCTGTCAGCAACATAAAAAAATCATTTATTAAAGATAATGTTTTTGGCACGTCTTTAAATAGCACACTCTTGGTTTTCGCGAAAGAGTCCCCCTATGAATACATGGTCAAATCTGGTTAACACTACTAAGAGATATGAATATATTCTGTACAAGCAGAGAAATACGGAAAAAAAATGGATTGGAATTTGGGGAGACTGGAATGTATAGAACTCCCGATCCTCACTCGTCACCATTCTCCTCGGTCTTAGAACTGAGGAATGGTGGTGAATGGAGACGCATCGCGCGCGCGGGGGGTGTTAACCACTACAGGACCGCCGTACGCAGGATTGCGTCCTGGCGGCGGCCCTGTTATTCCTCCTGGATTCGCCGGCACGTCCTCTCGCGAGAGGAGAAATTTCCTGTGAACGCGCGCACACAGGCGCGCGCGTTCACAGGATCGGAAGGTAAGCGAGTGGATCTACAGCCTGCCAGCAGCGATCGTTCGCTAGCAGGCTGTAGATGCTATTTTTTAACCCATAACAGGTATATTAGACGCTGTTTTGATAACAGCGTCTAATATACCTGCTACCTGGTCCTCTGGTGGTCCCTTTTGCTTGGATCGACCACCAGAGGACACAGGCAGCTCAGTAATAAGTAGCACCAAGCACCACACTACACTACACCCCCCCCGGTCACTTATTAACCCTTTATCCACCCCTAATCACCCCATATAGACTCCCTGATCACCCCCCTGTCATTGATCACCCCCCTGTAAGGCTCGATTCAGACGTCCATATGTGTTTTACAGATCCACGCATCCATGGATCGGATCCGCAAAACACATACAGACGTCTGAATGGAGCCTTACAGGGGGGGTGATCAATGACAGGGGAGTGATCACCCCATATACACTCCCTGATCACCCCCTGTCATTGATCACCCCCCTGTAAGGCTCCATTCAGACGTCCGTATGTATTTTTTGGATCCACGCATCCATGGATCGGATCCACAAAACACATACGGACGTCTGAATGGAGCCTTACAGGGTGATCAAGGAGTCTATATGGGATGATCACCCCCCTGTAAGGCTCCATTCAGACTTCCGTATGTGTTTTGCGGATCCGATCGATGGATGCGTGGATCTGCAAAACACATACGGACATCTGAATGGAGCCTTACAGGGGGGTGATTAATGACAGGGGGGTGATCACCCCATATACACTTCCTGATCACCCCCTGTCATTGATCACCCCCCTGTAAGGCTCCATTCAGACGTCCGTATGTGTTTTACGGATCCACGCATCCATGGATCGGATCCGCAAAACACATACGGACGTCTGAATGGAGCCTTACAGGGCAGTAATCAATGACAGGGGGGTGATCCCCCCATATACACTCCCTGATCACCCCCTGTCATTGATCACCCCCCTGTAAGGCTCCATTCAGACGTCCGTATGTGTATTATGGATCCACGCATCCATGGATCGGATCCGCAAAACACATACGGACGTCTGAATGGAGCCTTACAGGGGGGTGATCAATGACAGGGTGGTGATCAATGACAGGGTGGTGATCACCCCATATAGACTCCTTGATCACCCCACTGTCATTGATCCCCCCTGTAAGGCTCCATTCAGACAATTTTAGCGGAAATTTAATCTTTTTTTTGTTTTTGTTTTTTCTTACAAAGTCTCATATTCCACTAACTTGTGTCAAAAAATAAAATCTCACATGAACTCACCATACCCCTCACAGAATCCAAAAGCGTGAAAATTTTTAGACATTTATATTCCAGACTTCTTCTCAAGCTTTAGGGCCCCAAAAATGCCAGGGCAGTATAAATACCCCACATGTGACCCCATTTCGGAAAGAAGACACCCCAAGGTATTCCGCGAGGGTCATATTGAGTCCATGAAAGATTGAAATTTTTGTCCCAAGTTAGCGGAAAGGGAGACTTTGTGAGAAAAAAAATAAAAATAAATAATTTCCGCTAACTTGTGCCCAAAAAAATTAAATTCTATGAACTCGCCATGCCCCTCATTGAATACCTTGGGGTGTCTTCTTTCCAAAATGGGGTCACATGTGGGGTATTTATACTACCCTGGCATTTTAGGGGCCCTAAAGCGTGAGAAGAAGTCTGGGATCCAAATGTCTAAAAATGCCCTCCTAAAAGGAATTTGGGCCCCTTTGCGCATCTAGGCTGCAAAAAAGTGTCACACATGTGGTATCGCCGTACTCAGGAGAAGTTGGGCAATGTGTTTTGGGGTGTCATTTTACATATACCCATGCTAGGTGAGATAAATATCTTGGTCAAATGCCAACTTTGTATAAAAAAATTGGAAAAGTTGTCTTTTGCTAAGATATTTCTCTCACGCAGTATGGGTATATGTAAAAAGACACCCCAAAACACATTGACCTACTTCTGAGTACGGCGATACCAGATGTGTGACACTTTTTTGCAGCCTAGGTGGGCAAAGGGGCCCACATTCCAAAGAGCACCTTTCGGATTTCACAGGGCATTTTTTACAGATTTTGATTTCAAACTACTTTGCATGCATTTGGGACCCTAAAATGCCAGGGCAGTATAACTACCCCACAAGTGACCCCATTTTGGAAAGAAGACACCCCAAGGTATTCCGTGAGAGGCATGGCGAGTTCCTGGAATTTTTTATTTTTTGTCACAAGTTAGCAGAAAATGATGAATTTATATATTATTTTTTTTCTTACAAAGTCTCATATTCCACTAACTTGTGACAAAAAATAAAAACTTCCATGAACTCACTATGCCCATCACGAAATACCTTGGGGTGTCTTCTTTCCAAAATGGGATCACTTGTGGGGTAGTTATACTGCCCTGGCATTTTAGGGGTCCAAATGCGTGCAAAGTAGTTTGAAATCAAAATCTGTAAAAAATGGCCTGTGAAATCCTAAAGGTGCTCTTTGGAATGTGGGCCCCTTTGCCCACCTAGGCTGCAAAAAAGTGTCACACATGTGGTATCACCGTACTCAGGAGAAGTTGGGGAATGTGTTTTGGGGTGTCATTTTACATATACCCATGCTGGGTGAGATAAACATCTCGGTCAAATGCCAACTTTGTATAAAAAAATGGGAAAAGTTTTCTTTTGCCGAGATAGTTATCTCACCCAGCATGGGTATATGTAAAATGACACCCCAAAACACATTCCCCAACTTCTCCTGAGTACGGTGATACCACATGTGTGACACTTTTTTGCAGCCTAGGTGGGCAAAGGGGCCCACATTCCAAAGAGCACCTTTAGGATTTCACAGGCCATTTTTTACAGATTTTGATTTCAAACTACTTTGCACGCATTTGGGCCCCTAAAATGCCAGGGCAGTATAACTACCCCACAAGTGACCCCATTTTGGAAAGAAGACACCCCAAGATATTTCATGATGGGCACAGTGAGTTCATGGAAGTTTTTATTTTTTGTCACAAGCTAGTGGAATATAAGACTTTGTAAGGAAAGAAAAAATAAATAATTTCACAATTTTCCGCTAACTTGTGACAAAAAATAAAAAGTTCTATGAACTCACTATGCCCATCAGCGGATACCTTAGGGTGTCTACTTTCCGAAATGGGGTTATTTGTGGGGGTTTTCTACTGTCCGGGCATTGTAGAACCTCAGGAAACATGACAGGTGCTCAGAAAGTCAGAGCTGCTTCAAAAAGCGGAAATTCACCTTTTTGTACCATAGTTTGTAAACGCTATAACTTTTACCCAAACCATTTTTTTTTTTACCCAAACATTCTTTTTTTTATCAAACACATGTAGAAAAATAAATTTAGAGAAAAATTTATATATAGATGTCGTTTAAAAAAAAAAAAAATTACAACTGAAAGTGAAAAATTTCATTTTTTTGCAAAAATTTCATTAAATTTCGATTAATAGAAAAAAAAGTTAAAATGTCAGCAGCAATGAAATACCACCAAATGAGAGCTCTATTAGTGAGAAGAAAAGGAGGTAAAATTTATTTGGGTGGTAAGTTGCATGACCGAGCAATAAACGGTGAAAGTAGTGTAGTGCAGGGGGGCTGAGGTGGTTAAAGAAAAATATGATGTTAAGGCTAGGTCTACACGCCGACATTTGTCGTGCGACATTTTGTTGCACCAATGTCGCGCGACAATTTTTATAATGGCAGTCTATGGTGTCGCACTGCAACATGCGACATGCTGCGACTGCGACGCGTCAGTCACAGAAAATCCATTCAAGATGGATTTTTCTGCGTCTGTCGCGTCGCAGTCGCAGCATGTCGCATGTTGCAGTGCGACACCATAGACTGCCATTATAAAAATTGTCGCGCGACATTGGTGCAATAAAATGTCGCGCGACAACTGTTGCGCCCTATCTGTTGCGCGACTTTTTGTCGCACGACAAATGTCGTCGTGTAGACCTAGCCTACATGTTAGTAATGATATTTTTATTCAATGTGTTTTGTCGGATGACTAATAAAGTGTTTATAAAAAAATAAAAATAAATATTAGTGGCAACAGTCCTTGTACACAGCAGCTCCACCAGCTGTCAGTCACAACCAAATTTCCAAAGGTGTATTGCACTGATTGATATTCAGTTATTTCTCATAGATACTTTATTTAAAACAGGATACACATATTCCATATAGAAATGTAGAAACTCTTATTTCATTTTGTTTCATCTTTTCTGCACCCAGGCTGCCGTGTCCACGAGCATTCAAGTCCATGCGCACCTGGATGCTGAAAAGAAAGAGAAACGGACTAAGGTTTTTACATTTCTATATGGAATATATGTATCCTGTTTTAAATAAATAAAGTAGCTATGAGGAATAACAGAATATCAGTCCGTGCAATACACATTTGGATATATGGTTGTCACTGGCAGCTGGTGGAGCTGCCGTGTATTAGGACTTTAGCCACTACTATCTTTCTATTCGGATAGATTGTTTTCTACTAAGTGGCTGTAAAGATATTGTTTCAAAACATTGCAAGTTTAATGAAAAATAGAGCTGAGACTTTTACATTTACAGATAATGATAGGAGTTGCATATTAGCACAGGCATTAAACATCAGACTCTTGTCCAAAATTAAAGAGCAGAGTCAAATGGACTATGCAAAGAAGCTGGATGTATTAAAGGGAATCTGTCAAGTCAGTTTCACCTATATAACTAACAACATTGCCCCACAGAACTTTGCAAACACATTCCAAACATACAGTACCTGTGTGTATTTTGTGTCTGTATTCTATGTCCATAAAAAGTGCTTTTATTGTGCTAGAAAATGGCTCCCAAGTGCCCGGCTGGGTGGGGTTTGCTGCTCCAAGTGCCTAAAGCAAACCAGACCAAACAGGGGAGGGTTGCTTTAGCTGCTTGTGGCATTAAGATCTAAAACTAGAGCTAATAAGCATTTTTTGGAGAAATAATTGCAAAGTAAAGAAGAAGAGAGGATGAGAGGTCACCAAGTAACTGGGAATATCAGTAAGGAAGGACAACATGGAGAAGAAAGAAAAAGAGAAGGAGAGGAAAAACAAATAGATGATTTAGTCTTATTGATTTTCATAGGTTGTGTAGACAAATAAGGTTGAAAATGTTTTTTCATGATGAAAAAAAGAAAATGGATAGGGAAAAGTGTTCTTTGTTTCGTGTTCTGATGCAGCGTAATAAAAAATATGCATTTGACCCTGTAATACAAAGTCAAATATTAGATACTTTTATTGATGTTGTTACTGAAGTAATAAATGATCTTTGCCAAAATAATGAAAACAAAAACTATGGATAATCTTTGTAGTCAAGAAAGACGGGCATTGAGAGCTTTGTCAAATTACTCCTCCCTTGTCATTAAGAAAGCTAACAAGGAAGGAGCCATAGACATTTGCACTTCTGCTTAATTTCCCTGAGCTGTATTCTGTAGGCTGTTTTTTTATGCCTTCTCTTCTGTTTGATGGCAGCCTATGCTGAAAGTCAGCTCCTCTCTTTGTGTCAAGGCAGGCGGCCTGTCAAGGAGTATTGCTCCAAGCTTCACAAGTGGTGTACTGCGTCTGGATGGAACAATCCAGCCCTTATTTCACAGTTCAGACTGGGACTCTCAGACACTCTGAAGGACCTGTTCGTTATTTATTCAACCCCAGGGTCCCCCCATGTTTTTTGCTATGCAACTAGATCTTGTCTAATGTGGCGGAGGCGCCAGTGGAGTCCGAAGAGCCCATGCAAGTGGGTACCATGTCTTCACAGCAAGGTAGGAAACACAGCTACAGGAATCACCCTTGCTTCTACTGCAGCAGTCCTGCACATCTGACCCTTTAAAATGTAACTTTTACTTACTGATACTATATAAAATAATAACACTGTGGTGATTCACCAGTGAAAATTGTGAAACAAACAAACAATGAAAAAAGCTAAGATACGTTTATACAGGGTAGCCAACCGTTGATACAACACCAAGTGGAGAGGGGACATGGCTGGATCGTAAGCCATGCGGCATGTTCAAATGTGGCTCCTGCAAGGCATGTACCTTTATCTCCACTGCAAAGTCAATCACTTGTTCAGTTACTGGGCAAACCTACAAAATTAGGGACTTCTATAACTGTAGGAGTAAGGGTGCGGTATATATCTGCCAATGCCCCTGTCCTATGAATTAGATAGGGAAGACCATCAGAGAGGTCAGGCGGCGGACATGTGAACGACGTGGTCAAGAAGAACATTACTCCGGTCGCTTCACATGTTAACGATATCCATGGTGGTAACCCTAACTGTTTGAAGTTTTCGATCCTGGAGACCATTCCCCTATCACCAAGGGGTGGCGACTGGGACCGAAAAATTCTCCAGAAGGAGTGCGTCTGGATTCACCGTTTTAAATCCCAGGCACCCCTTGGGATTAAGGAAAGACTCACGTTCTCATGTTTTCTATGATCTATAGGGGTGGCTTATCTCTCTGGTCAGGAATAGACTTACTCGGTAAATGTATTTTAGCTAAGATAAAATAATAGGATATGCAAAGTATCCGAACGTTGCGCACTAATTATCCCATGTGCGCCCGGTGCCGCCTACTATCCAGGGCGCGCACATAGGTGGAATATTGTGTAATAGGTTTTTATAGTCATCATATTTGTTTCACACTCATTTTCCTTATATACACCGTCCTCTGTCTGCCATGCGACTATTGGAATATCATATTCAATGGCCACACAGAATGTTGCCCTTCCGCCCCACTCTTTTGGGAGGGGCCCCTCTGAATGTGCATTGCGAATGTCCACCATATGCGAATTACCTGGTATTACAAATTAGAATGCGAATAATATTGACTTGACTTATGCTACGCTAAATAGGTGTAGCATGCCTGCGTGAGGGGGGCTTTCTCTCTGCGTTATATTAACTATTGAATATACGTATATACTTGCTAATTGTATACACACCAGAGGATCTTGCGACTTTGGTCCTGTGGATACCAGCTGATCTGCTACATAATCCTATTAATAACGTCTCTTTGAGATGACCATTTTAATATATAATACATCATAGTAATTTTTTCCAGATGTATCCTTCAGGGTGGGCCTGGAAATATCCTATTTCTACTCTTAAAACATTACCTGCCAATTGCCTGGCAATACATATTCAGAAACGGCACGGTACGGACTGCCTCCTGTGGTTACATGGGACGGCCTACAGACCGGACATGACACTACGATGCGCTCCAAAGGACCGGATGTGGCAAATCTATGCGGTCCATGTTATGGAAATTACGCACCATGATGTCATCTGCTAGGCGACTGGCGAGGATGAGACAACAGTGCGGTCCATTGAACGGAAGTGGCGAGCAGTGCGGTCCATTGGACTGTGTGCAGGCTTCAGATGTGGTTCATAGACCGGTAGTGACGCACATAGGGGGCGTCTCGCTACCGGAAGTAACCTGCCCTGTCTATTCAGCCGGGAATTATGAACAGCTGGCGAGTAGTGTATATCTGTAAGCAGGTAATAGAGTGAGTGTGTTCAGTAGGAGGAACAGGATGGCACCAAGACGCAACCTACATGTGAGTAAGGACTCTATGGTCCTAATTGGCAAGTTTGGTCCTATATTATATTTTTTACAGCATCTTGAATAATATGTTGGCCTTTATCTGACTGGGCCCTCTAGCCATTTGACTGCCTAGGACATTAAGTAAGTAATGACACCTAAGGGGCAGAATGATATACTTTTGCACTAAGCTCCCACCCTGATATCTTTTTTGCCTTCCATTCACAGGTGGGGTATATCCAATGGTCCCCTGGGTCCTATACACGTCCTTGTTTGCGTCTTTGGTCCTGTGTCCTCTACTGCATCATGAGTATATCTTTATGACTTATCTATATGTATCTATGTGAATATGACAGTTCACCCATGACTGTTAATACCCCCTGACCAGTGGTGTACCGTCAATATAGGCAGACCACGCACTGGCTATGGGGCCCGTGAGGTTAGGGGGCCTGGCCAGTCTGCATGGCTCCGCCCTCTTTCCGACCTGAATACACGCTGCATTAGTTAACAGTAGAGAGATAAATACTGGCAATGGGGCGTTTGGGTCTGCAGCCCTGGGCCCAAACGCCCCAGTGCCATTACAGTTTTAGATTTTCATTTGGCATTATACACAGCTAGTGCTGCGCTGACAACAGCAGGCTGGAAGGAGGGAAGGAGGGAGAGTGAGCAGCCGCTTCCTCCAATCAGGAAGCAGCTCACTGCCTGATGTGCCCGCCCCTCTGATGTCTTTGGTGGAAGTTTGCTCCCACAGCTAGTAGCACCACGGTAAAGTACCAGCCCTGCATCTACTTTTATCATCAGTGATGTCCCACATGCTGACCCTCCTCTGGGTCGTCCTGCCCTTCTCTTTGCTTGTAAACCCCCAGCACTGCCTTTACTATTCCTAGGCTGTATGAGAGGGCAGAAGGAAGCAGAAGCGCTCTGCATGATAGAGCTGAGGTGAGAGGAGCTGACAGGAGGATGGGCTGTTTGCTGCAGCAGGGTGACTGTACTCAGAGCTGTTAGGGCCAGCCTCATCTCCGCTCACTGTAGTGCATATATATTCTTTCACATGGGACCTGTGGCATGTGTTGAATGCTCCAGATAGACGACCTCTGAGTGAATAATGGGACATGACTAAAATTGCTCAGCTCTTCTCCCTGTTAATAACAAAGGGAGAAGTTGAGCTGTGAGACAGAGATGTAATGCTGTGGACCTGCAGAAGATCTGTCCCAGGGGTCACATTGACCAGTGTGGACAGTTCTGCTGCAGTAATTAATCCTCTGATTTACACCTATCATAAAATAAATAAAACTTAAAGGGTAAGGCCGAGTTCATGTCCCGTTTTTTCCATCCGTTTCATGTATACATACAGTGGCATCCTTCATCATAGAGTTTGAAAGAAAAATGTATATGTTAACCTATACAGTTTTTCTACTGGACGCTGCAGGATAGAAAAACATAGGGTGCAGCACTTTTTTATCCCCCCCAACATATAAGTAAAAACGGATGGCAAAAACGTGATGTGACCATAGCCTAACCTTTTATTTAGCTCCTAATGTACCCCGCACCTTCACTAATCAGCTTTAATAATTAAACTTTTTATTGGGGGGGGCCCAATTTTGAGTTTTGCTATGGGGCCCCATGATTTCTATGTACGCCCCTGCCCCTGACGAACCTAGCAAATGGGGAGACGCGTAGGGGTTTTATGAGAACCAACTTGGGGACGCACCGCTATTGATGCCCCTGTATTTGGTTCCTTTCAAATTGAGGCTGTAGGTGATACTTACATCTGTACACCTATATATATTTTTTTTGTCTATCCAGCTCTATGGGCTGTTGTCTTTGTGGGTATTGATTTACCTGTGACACAGATAATATCCGTCGGTTTACGGGGTACTGGGGCACTGTGCTCTTTTTAAGAGGAGGGTAAACAGAGGACAGTCAGTCCAGGCACGAGGACAGGGAGTCTCCACCACCAGGGGACGTCCCTGGGCTGAGGAATAACTCAGGGTGAGTATAGGGATAGGTTAGACATATCCCAACACTCCCCATTGCTGCCCTGTGTTTACTAACCTCTGAAACAGTATCAACGGTTGGCTACCCTGTATAAACATATCTTATCTTTTTTCATTGTTTGTTTGTTTCACAATTTTCACTGGTGAACCACCACAGTGGTATTATTTTATATAGTATCAGTAAGCAAAAGTTACGTTTTAAAGGGTCAACTTTGCTGGACACTTCTAGATTCTATGATCTCTCTATAAAACATGTATTGATTTAGCTGGACATTTAAGTCCTGCACATCTACTGCGATCTTGTCCAACTAGGCTGGAGGCGAAAAACTTCAAGCGTCTGAGTGATAATCGGAGAGGTCACTTAGACGCACAGGTATTTCCTGCAAATATTGAGAGGGTTCTATTGTCTGTAAATCTGTCTTCTCAAGATAGATCTGTTTCTGGCTTAGATTTTATAGATTCAGGGGCTGCAGCTAGCTTTGTTAATTTTGTAATTGCTTTGGGTCTCACAATATTTAGATTACCTAAACCGATTCCAGTATCTGGGGTGAATACTACTCATTTGGCCAGAGGAATTATTGAGTACAAGACTTCAGATTTCATAATGAAGGTCAGTACCATTCATTCTGAAAGGTGTACCTCATATGTCATGAAACATTTGTCTGCTGACATTGTCCTGGGATTACCCTGGCTGAGGGTACATAGTCATTTCTTTAATAGGAGGACTGGGGAAATAGTAAAATGGGTCCCCAGTTCATTTCTATCCAGATAGCCGTCATGTTAGGTTCCCGTCTTACAAAGATCCCCTTGACGTGTGTCAGACGGGCCAAAATAATTTTGTACAAAATGTATTTGTTAATCTCAAATTTACTAAATAAGCATAGCATTAGAATACATTTCTGTACTTTATTTGGTTTGCAGAGTGCTGTTGCATTGTATTTCTTGCTCCTGATGCTCCTCTTCCGCCTCCTACTCCTCGTCATGTGTTTCGCCAGTGTAACACCCCAGAGTGGTGCTACCACTCCTACAACCTGCTACTGTCTTTAATGGTCTAAGCTGAATGTAACCTTTGTATTTCTTTCCAGGTCCTCTATATAGTGCAATCATAATATTTCTATACAGCAGTTTTATTACATGTAATGTGCCTGGCTCACCAGCAGATGGCAGTGTTTTTGGCAGAGCTATCTTAGACAGAATGGAACTCCCCATTCCATTCTCCCCTCTTTGGGCAGAAGTGAGCGAGTCCTGCTTGCTATCAGAAGGGAGGGTGGCAGTTCTAGTTGATTCTGGGTTCAGACTCCATGTTGGAGCTGACAGGATACTAACCTATTCCTTGGCTGAAACTAAGTCAGACTAAAGAGTGGAGTGCAGCATAAAGAAGAAAACAAAGTTGCTAAGCTAGTCTGTCAGTACAGAAGAGAGAAAGAGATAAAGCAGAGTTGTGTTTTCCTGCCAGTTCATGCTAAAGCCTGCTAGAACCAAGACAAAGCCTGAAAACTGTTTGAAGAAACGTTTATTCAAGTAAATCTGCCTATGAACTTCATCTCAAGGTCTGGACTCAAGTTATTCTTTCAAATCTCTCAATTATTCCCTCTTTTTATTGCTTCGGAGCCAAAGCCTATCCAGGTAGGAGCACCGTGAAACACAAAGAGACATTTAGGCTGCACTACACCACTCTGCATTCCTACTAAACCTGGGTCGTGATAGAGGGGCCCTTCGGGGAGGCATCCCGTTGCACCAGCAATTGATCATCGAGGCATTTGCACAGTGACAACAGTATGCATGCACTCGGCCCAAAAGCTGAATCTGCACCAGGCCAAGTTGCTGGTACTACATTCCCTTCCTTTCCATATCATGGAATATTTCAGAGAACTGATGGCATGTGCAAAGCCAAAGGTGAAGAGTCCCAAGCCGTCATTACTAGTGTTGATCGATCACCATAGTGCTCAGGTGCTCGGTGGCTCAGGCCAAACACCTCAGGATGCTCTGGTGCTCTACCGAGCACTCAGGCACAATGGAAGTCAATGGGAAAACCCGAACATTAAACCAGGCACCCCCTGCTCTGAAGAGGGGAGGATGTCTGGTTCATACGAAAAGTTCCTAAATTGATGGAAACACCACTGAAATGGTTCCGGAACAGCATGGGGTGGATGTCTGGATGCAACTTGGACTCCCAGGTCGCTGTTGGGACTGATGTTGTCCGAGTAGTACACCACTTTTACAGACTGACAATAATACGCACCAAACCGAAAGATAATAGCGATTTTAGACGGAAGAAAAATTGTTAGGAAACATTCTTTCCTGTTAATTTACTTGTATATAAAGTGCAAGTGCTGCCAAAAATTACAAGGAAGAGGCACTCCGATACAACCTGAATATCACATAAAGGAGGGCCTCATTCACATTGTGGTACAATTGTTCAGGTAATGGGACTCCTACGCTCATAAAGCTTATGCACTAGGTGAAAGGGCTGACAAAAATTACAAGGAACCGGCGCTCCAATACACCATTTATTGCACATAAAGGAGGGCATCATACACCCTTGAAAAATTATGATTGAGCGCCTGCTGGCAAACTGACCCACAAAAAAATTATATGCGAGGGCCTGCAGGTGAGCTGACCCTGTAAACTATTTTAGGTGCAGGCCTGCAGGTGAGATGACCCTGTAAAAGATTGTAGGGGAATGCCTGCTGGTGAGCTGACCCTCTAAAAAATTATATGCGAGGGCCTGCAGGTGAGCTGGCCCTGTAAAAGATTGTAGGTTGAAGGCCTGCTGGTGAGCTGACCCTCTAAAAAATTATATGTGAGGGCCTTCAGGTGAGTTATCTCTGTAAAAGATTTTAGGTGTGGGCTTTCTAGTGAGCTGACCCTGTAAAACACTATATGCGAGGGGCTGCAGGTGAGTTGACCCTGTAAAAGATTGTAGGTGCAGGCCTGCTGGTGAGCTGACCCTGTAAAAGATTTTAGATGCGGGCCTGCTGGTGAGCTGACCCTATAAAAGATTTTAGGTGTGGGCCTGCTGGTGAGCCGAACCTTGTAAAAGATTTTAAGTGTGGACCTGCTGGTGAGCTGACCCTGTAAAACAATATATGTGAGGGCCTGCAGGTGAGATAACCCTGTAAAAGATTTTAGTTGCGGGCCTGCTGGTGAGCTGACACTGTAAAAGATTGTTGGTAGAGTTGAGCGGACCCCTGGATGTTCGGGTTGGCCGGGTTCCGCCAAACTTTGCAAAACCCGAACTTGACCCTGAAGCGAACCCCATTGAAGTCAATGGGGATCTGAACTTTGGAGCACTAAAATGGCTCTAAAAAAGTCATGGAAAGGGCAGCTAAATGTGGTTTAGAGCATGACAAGTGCTCTGCAAACAAATGTGGATAGGGAAATGACTTAAAATATCAAAATACGTAAAAAAATAAAATAAAAAAATCTTGATCTAGGAGGAGGAGGAGGTCCAGATGGCGTAGGAGGTTAAGGAGGTTGTGGACGTGGAAGTAGAGGTGGAGGAGGAGGAGGAGGTAGCCAACACAGTTTTTTTGTTCTGTTTTTTTTTTTCTTTTTTTTTAATTGTTAACATTTGGGTAGACCCCGAAACATTGGGAAAATATAAAAAATGAAAACAAAGAGAAAGTGCGCTGGAGTACAACAATGGCTTGGTGAGGCCGGTATACATGTCTATTCTGCACAAGGTGCGGACAAGTCCTGTTCATTTTAATGAACCTGAGCTTGTCCACATTGGCTGTGGATAGGCGGCTGCGCTTGTCTGTGATAACCCCCTCCTGCTAACAAACGTTCAGACAATACAATGGCTGCAGGGCAGGCCAGCACCTTCAAGGCGTAAAGGGCAAGCTCAGGCATGTGCCCAATTTGGAGACCCAGAAGTTGAAGGGGGCAGACCCATCAGTCAGAACGCGTAGGCGTGTGCACACATACTGCTCCACCATGTTGCTGAAATTCTGCCTCCTGCTAAGACATTCCATATTAACTGGTGGTGCTAGTTGTTGTGGTGTGCTGACAAAGCTTTTTTCACATTTCGGCCATGATAACCCTGCCTTCTGAGGTGCTGGCGGTACTCCAGCTGCGTAGACGACCTCTTCCTCCTCCTCGTGCTTCCACCGTGTGCCTGCTGTCAGGTGGGAATGCCATCAGCAGCGCGTCTACCAGCATGTGCTTGTACTCGCGCATCTTCCGATCACGCTCCAGTGAGGGAAGTAAGGACGGTAGGTTGTCCTTGTAATAGGGATCCAGCAGCGTGGCCACCCAGTAATCAGCACAAGTTAGAACGTGGCCAACTCGGCGGTCGTTGAAGAGACACTGCAGCATGAAATTGCTCATGTGTGCCAGGCTACCCAGAGGCAACGACAGGCTGCAACCCTGTTGTGAACACGTTTCCTCCTCCTCCATCTCCTCCTCTTCATCCTCCACCTTGTCATCCTCCAGAACTGTGCCATGGATGGACAATTGTGTACCTGGCGTATGTTGGTGCAGGAACCCAACCACTTGTGAATGAATGGCCTGAAACCCTTGTAAATGATCCCTCCTCCTCCTGAGCCACATCCTCTTCCATCATCGCCCGAAGCATTTTTTTTAAGGAGGCATAGAAGTGGGATAGTAACGCTCAGAACGGCGTTATCGGCACTGGCCATGTTGGTGGAGTACTCGAAACAGCGCAACAAGGTCCACAGGTCTCGAATGGAGGCCCACTCATTGGTGGTGAAGTGGTGCTGTTCCGCAGAGTGACTCACCCGTGTGTGCTGTAGTTGAAACTCCACTATCACCTGTTGCTGCTCGCACAGTCTGGCCAGCATGTGCAAGGTGGAGTTCCACCTTGTGGGCACGTCGCATATGAGGTGGTGAGCGGGAAGGCCGAAGTTACGCTGCAGCACTGACAGGTGAGCAGCAGCAGGGTGAGAAAGCTGAAAGAGCGCACACTTGGCCTGCACTTTCTGCAGCAGCTCTGACATATCGGGGTAATTTTCCAGGAATTTCGGCATCACCTAATTCAGCAAATACGCCAGGCAAGGGATCAAACTGGCTAGGCCCAGAGCTGCTACGAGATTTAGCCCACTATCGGACATAACCACCAGGCCGAGCTTGAGGCTCCCTGGCACCAACACTCATCGGTCTGTTGTTCCATGCTCGTCCACAACTCCTACACGGTGTGGGGTTTGTCCCCCAAACAGATACGTTTTAAAACTGCCTGCTGTCGTTTACCCCTGGCTGTGCTGAAGTTGGTGGTGAAGGTGTTACGCTGACCGAATGAGGAGCTGGTAGAGGATGAGGAAGTGGAGCAGTAGGAGGAAGCAACAGGAGGCAAAAAGAAACAACCCTGCAATCCTCAATGGTGTAAGGACATGTGCCAAAATGCTATCCGCCTCAGGCCCAGCTGCCACTGCATTTACCCAGAGTGCTGTTAGGGAGATATAATGTCCCAGACCATGATTACTGGTCCACGTATCCATAGTTAAGTGGACCGTGCCACAGATGGCGTTGCGCAGTGCACACCTGATTTTGTCCCCCACTTGGTTGTGCAGGGAAGGGATGGCACGCCTGGAAAAGTAGTGGCAGCTGTGGGACAGCCACCGCCATCAAATTCTTAAAACTGTCTGTGTCCACCAGACGGAATGACAGCATTTTAAAGGCCAGGAATTTGTAAATGCTGGCATTCAGGACCGGGGATCGCAGGAAGGTAGGGGGTACTTCCTCTTTTGCTCCAGTGTTTGGGAGATAGACAGCTGAACGCTTCCATGGGACATTGTGGAGATGCTTGGTGACCGAAGTGGTGGCGTTGCTGGCACATCCTCTGTTTGAGGGGTGGCAGGTGCTGATGTCACTCCAGAGGGGGATGAAGAAGCTGAGACTGCAGCAGAAGAGGAAGCAGGATGAGCCAGAAACCTTTCTTTGTTTTTGAGGTGTCTACTCCACTGCAGCTTGTGCTTTGCACTTAAGATGCCTGATCATGCAGGTTGTGCTCAGGTTTAGAACGTTTATCCCTCACTTCAGGCTCTGATTGCACAGCGTTCAAACCACTCTTGTCTTGTCGTCAGCACATTGTCTGAAGAACTGCCACGCCAGGGAACTCCATAAAGCTGGCTTTGGTGTGCTCAGTCCCTGGATGCTGGGGGCAGTAGCAGGCGTACTGTCTAGGGGACGGCCGCACCACTTTTGCACCCTGCTCCCTCTGTTGCTGTGCTGGTGGCTCTGTGCGACCACAGCTCTTTCTACAAACTACCACGGTCACTCGCATGACCTTGATTCCATGTGGGGTCGAGGACCTCATCGTCCTCCACAACATCTTCCACCCAGTCATCACCTCTGCCCCACATGTGTCAGTCTGCACACTGCAGAAAGCCATAGCAGTTGGCACCTGTGTTTCATCATTATCCGAGACATGCTGCGGTGGTCCTCCCATGTACTCATCCTGAAACATAAGTGGTTGGGCATCAGTGCACTCAATCTCTTCCATTTCTGGGTCAGGGCTATGTGGATGGCCCTGGGAAACCCTGCTAGCAGAGTCATCAAAAAGCAGAATAGACTGCTGCATGACTTGGGGCTCAGACTGCTTGGCTGATTTGCAAGGGGGTGAGGTGAAAGACTGATGGCCATGGGCTGCAGATGCCAACTCTGATCTTTCAGCAAGAGACTGGGTGGGAGACAATGTGAAGGAACTGTAGGCACTGTCAGCCACCCAATCTACTATCACCTATACTTGTTCTGGCCTCACCATTCGTAGAGCCGCATTTGGCACTACCAAATAACGCTGAAGGTTCTGTCGCCTACTCGCACCTGAGTAAGGTGTTTCACTTGTGCGTGTAGCTGGCACAGATCAACCACGTCCTATCACTGCTACAGGATCTCCACCAACACCAGCAGCACCACGACCAGGGCCACGTCCCTTACTTGACGTTCTCCTCATTCTTTGCATTCACCCACCAAACTAACAGATGGTTTATGTCAGGTGACAATGTAACCGCCAATAGTCAACAATTAAGTTCACTGTGGCGGTGTCATAAAGATATTTTTTTGTTTTTATATCACACAACTTTAATACAATTACTTCACGGTCCCAAAATTTTTAACTTTTTCAACCAACAATGTAACAGCAGTATTGACTGGTTTTATTGGACTGTCAGAAATGCAGCGCAGGCCGCACATGCACTATCTAGCACAAAAAGTTTATTTTTTTTCAAACCACAACATGACAGCAGTATTTAACGGTTGTATTGGACTGTAAAAAATGCAGCGCAGGCCCCAAGTGTTCTATCTAGCACAAAGTGTGCTTTTTTCAAACAAAAATATAACAGCAGTATTTAATTGTTGTCAGATGGAAATTTTTGGAGCAATTTTTCAACAATGACCTTCTGGTATTGAACCATTTTGCTCGTCCTCGCCACCAGAGGAATGATAGATGAGAAATTCTGGGTGAACAACCAATAATCAGTGTTGTCTAAAATGCGTCTAATGCGCAGGTCGCTGGAAAGGCAGCCTAACATGAAGTCAGCCATGTGTGCCAGAGTACCAACAGGCAAGACTTTGCTGTCGTCATCAGGAGGATGACTCTCAATCTTCTAATCCTCTTCCTTCTCCTCTGCCTGCCCACGCAGAACAGATGGAAATAAACTTCCATGGGTACTACCCTCTGTAGCGGAGGCAACCGTCTTCCCCCATTCCACCTCATCCACATGCAAAGTGTTGTTCTTAATTGTAAGCAGCGAGCGTTTGAGTAGACACAGAAGTGGGATGGTAATGCTGATAATAGCGTTATCGCTGTTCACCATCTGTGTTGATTTCTTAAAGTTTCTTGAAACCTCACAGAGGTCAGACATCCATGCCCACTCCTCGCCTTGTGAATAGCTGAAGCTGACTGGAAAGGCGATGACCATGTTGCAGCTGATATTCCAAAACTGCCCTCTGCTGCTCACAAAGCCTGGCCAACATGTGGAGCCTGAAGTTCCAGTGTGTGCTCACGTCGCACAACAGCCGGTGAGCTGGCAAGTTATATCGCTACTGTAGTGTTGACAGACTGGCTGAAGCTGTCCATGATTTGCCGAAAGGGGCACACACGTGGCTCACCTTCACCAGTAACTCAGGCAAAATGGTGTAGGTTTTGAGAAACCGCTGAACCACTAAGTTTAAAATGTGGGCTAGACATGGGATGTGTGTGAGCCGCCACCAAGTTACGACCATTATCAGACACAACCACGCCTGGTCCTAGATTGAGTGGCCCTGGCCGAATGCACTTGTCCATGTGTCCGTGGTTAAGTGGATCTTCCCAGTAACTGCGTTGGTCAGGTCACGTCTGATGTTACAGGACACATGTTGGTGTAAGGCTGACATGGCATATCTTGAAAAATAGTGGAGGCTGGGGACTGCCTAATGCGGGACGGCCACCAACATCGTCAACCTCTTGAGACAGTAATTGCCGTCGAATTTTTGGCAAATGTGTCTCATCATCATCCACCTCATTAAACAGTAATTGCCCTTCCCCACCGTCATCTTCTTGTGACTGGGGATGCTCAAGAGTTTGGGAATCAGGGCACAAGATCTGTCCCTCTTTAAGCGTGCTTGGCGAGAGGGCCAAATCAAGGAATGGCGCAGAAAATACCTCTTTGGAATATCCAAGTGTGAGATCACTTGTTTGCCTTGACTCTCCATGGGGGGAGGAAGGAGGATCAGGGTGAATTGTGTAGAGCAGACTCTTGGCTAGTGAGACTGGACTTGGTAGAAGACAGGGTGGTGCTTAACTGACTGGAAACATTATCTGCTGCAATCCAACTGACCACCTGGTCGCACTGGCCTGACTTCAAGAGTGGTGTCCTGCCCTGCCCTGCAAACTGGGACATGAAGCTAGGTATCATGGATGATTATTTTTCTTGTGCTCTGGCAGCAGGCACAGTTTCAATGCACCCAGGGCCACGGCCTCTGCGTGCACCATCAGCATCACGGCTACTTCCCCGTACCTTACTGCTCACCTTCTTTATATTAAATGTAATATATGCTTGAAAGTTTGTAACATGTGCAGCAGCGTAGGATTTGGAAGTGTATGAGCAAAAAAATGTAAAAAGGCTGGGATGTGGAAAGCATTTACATAAAAAATATATTGTATGTCACATTTTTTAAGCGCACACATTAACCTGGAAATGTGGCCCAGCTAATGTCCCTGTCGGAAGCAGACACCGTCTATTGAAAAAATTACACTGGATGTCACAGATATTTTTTGGATGCACACACTTTACACTGGAGATGTGGCGCAGCTAATGTCGCTGTCTGCAGCGGCCTAACTATTGTATGCTATTTAGCGCAGGAAGCGCTAAAAATAGATATTGCTGCCACACACAATAGTCCTTAGAAGGACTTTTTAATCTGTAAAGCTTTAGCTATTTAGCGCAGTTTGCGCTAAAAAAAGATATTGCTGCTGCTACATAGTGATGTCCTGAACTACTCGTCGCCGAACAGTTCACGGCGAACATAGCTTGTTTGCGTTCGCCGCGGCGGGCGAACATATGCGGTGTTCGGTCCGCCCCCTATACATCATCATTGAGCAAACTTTGACGCTGGACCTCACAGTCAGCAGACACATTCCAGCCAATCAGCAGCAGACCATCCCTCCCCCTGGACAGCATCCATTTTAGTTTCATTCGGAAGCTGTATTCTTAGTGAGAAAAGGGAGAGTGTAGCTGCTGCTGATTCAATAGGGAAAGCTTTAGATAGGGCAGTGTTCAGTGTTCACAGACTCATCTGCTGTAAGGACAGCGTCCTGACAGCACCCCAAAAAGCCCTTTTTAGGGCAGGTACATCAGTCTGCTTTTTTTATTATTTATATATACAGTGGAGGAAATAATTATTTGACCCCTCACTGATTTTGTAAGTTTGTCCAATGACAAAGAAATGAAAAGTCTCAGAACAGTATCATTTCAATGGTAGGTTTATTGTAACAGTGGCAGATAGCACATCAAAAGGAAAATCGAATAAATAACTTTAAATAAAAGATAGCAACTGATTTGCATTTCATTGAGTGAAATAAGTATTTGAACCCTCTAACAAAAAAAGACTTAATACTTGGTGGAAAAACCCTTGTTTGCAAGCACAGAGGTCAAACGTTTCTTGTAATTGATGACCAAGTTTGCGCACATTTTAGGAGGAATGTTGGTCCACTCCTCTTTGCAGATCATCTCTAAATCCCTAAGGTTTCGAGGCTGTCTCTGTGCAACTCTGAGCTTGAGCTCCCTCCATAGGTTTTCGATTGGATTAAGGTCCGGAGACTGACTAGGCCACTCCATGACCTTAATGTGCTTCTTCTTGAGCCACTCCTTTGTTGCCTTTGCTGTATGTTTTGGGTCATTGTCGTGCTGGAACACCCATCCACGACCCATTTTCAGTTTCCTGGCAGAGGGAAGGAGGTTGTCGCTCAGGATTTCACGATACATGGCTCCGTCCATTTTCCCGTTTATGCGAATAAGTTGTCCTGTGCCCTTAGCAGAAAAACACCCCCAAAGCAAAATGTTTCCACCCCCATGCTTGACGGTGGGGACGGTGTTTTGGGGGTCATAGGCATCTCCTGCTTCTTCTCCCCGGCTCTCTGCGACTCCTGCTCCCTCCCCTGCTGCATGCATGCTGAAGCTGGGGCTCCCCCGACTACAGAGGAGACACTGCGCACACTGCTGGACTCCCTAAGATCCTCGCTGAAAGCGGACATCTCCGGCATGATCAAAGATCTGCAGCGCGATATACACGGAGTAGGAGATAGAGTCACCCACGTGGAAAGCAAAATGGCTGAATATGCTGCGTCACACAACTCTCTGATTGATGCGCATGAAGCGCTGGAGGAGGATGTGGCGGCCATAAAAGAAAAGATCCAGGATCTGGAACATCGCCATAGGCGTAACAATGTGCGTATCAGAGGAATTCTGGAGACGGTAGGCCCAGCAGAGCTGGAGTTTTATTTGCAAACTTTGCTTAAAGAAGCAGTGCCTGAGTTATCTGAACGAGACCTACTGATCGACAGGATTCATCGCATCCCTAAGCCAAAGGGACTAGTTCCTTCTCTCGCGCGTGACGTCATAGCGCAAATTCACTTTTACCACGAGAAAGATCTCTTTCTTCGAAACCTGCGGCGAAATCCGACACCTACTGAAACCTTTGAGGACATTAAAGTATTCGCAGACCTGTCCGCAGCCACATTAGTGAAGAGGAAGGAATTTGCGCAACTTACACGTATCCTCCGTGACAAGAATATCCGTTATCGCTGGGGTTTCCCTGTAAAGCTACTGATCTCGGTGAAGGGACAGATGACCGCCTGCAACACCCCGCAGGATGCCTCTGTCCTTCTACACGAGATGGGCCTGCTTTCAATCGGAGATAATACCAATTCTGCAGAAGAGCGTGGAAACAAGTCGGCGAGAATTGCGCCAGAATGGGAACAAACATGACTTCCAGGACTCCCTCACCTACTTTATTCTTCTGGATGTGCGGGATGGGAGATACGTAAGAACTGATCTCTTTCTTCCCCCCACTAGGTCTGCTCTTCTGGTGCTAGGGTGGTGGTCACCCTCTAAGCAGACCCCCCTTTTTAGACTCTAGAATCCTGCTCATTGCAGTTTTAGGATGTCTAATCACCTTTTCCTTTCCGTTATTGTTTTTACTAATGTTATGTTGTTTTTTGTTGTCCTAATTTGCTCGCGCTCTGATATGTGGCCCACATATTTTGATCTCTACCTTAGCCTTATAATGCCCTTTATGCTCACACCTAGTACGTTATGCATCTTCTTATGGCGGGGCTGAAATTTTATTCTAATAATGTCCGTGGTCTGAACTCCCCATTTCGCCGCTCTCAGATGTGGCGGGATCTGCTCCGCAGCAAATGCGATGTGGCTTTCATTCAGGAGACGCATTTGGTGGGAGCAGATCAGCACAGATGTACTCATCGATTGTATCCGCATATTTTTCACTCCTCTGCTGCCCAAAGACGTAAGGCTGGCACCCTCATATGTATAAGGGGCTCTGTTGCTTTCACATTACACCAATGCATCACAGACAAGGAAGGCAGATATGTTATCCTGATATGTTCACTTGAAGGTAAATTGTGTACCATAGTTTCGGTTTATGCACCAAATGTTAGGCAGATCTCCTTTTTTAACAGATTGGATAAGAAAATCTTAAAGGTGGCGAAGGGTGCTATCATAATGGGTGGGGATTTTAACGTTCCAATTGATGTGGGGATGGACTGTCTCACCCATGCTGAGCCCCGCCGGAAGGGCCTAAAAGAAACTCTTAAAAGAACTTCCTTGCATGACATCTGGCGGTACCAGCATGGGGGAGAGAGAGATTACACGCATATTTCATCCGCACATCACACACAATCCCGGATTGATTACTTCCTGGTCTCTAGGGATATTTTGCAAGGGGTACTTAGAACGGATATTCTGCTAGCCACTTGGTCGGATCATGCCCCTATAGCGATGGAACTTAATATGGGCTTACCCGCCCAAACACCCCCAACTTGGAGACTAAACCAGTACTTGCTCAAAAGTTCTATGAGACTGGAAGAATTTTGCTCTAGTCTGAAGGAGTTCTTTCTTCTGAATAGCACCCCTGACATTTTGTCATCTACTCTGTGGCTGGCTCACAAGGCCTATATGAGAGGTATATTCTTACAGGCAGCCTCTCGTTTGAAAAAAGCTAGAGATAGACAGCTTAATGAGGCGTTATCAGAGCTGGAGTCAGCACACCAACAATATAGGGATAATCCCTCTTCAGCTCACCTTTTGGAATTGCAGAGTGCCCGTTCTAAGTTGCGGTTGCATCTTTTATATGAACATGAGAGAGTAATTAGCAGATTTAAGATGTCTCACTATCATATGGGGGATAGGGCAGGCTCCTTATTAGCAAATAGACTTAAGAAAAGGGCGATTAATTCCAGAATAGAAAAAATGCATCATAATGGATCTGTTCTCACGCATCCGCAAGAAATCACTAATGCCATAGCTTCATATTATGCAAAACTTTATAATCTTAAGGACGATGTTGCAACCCCTCAACCAACAGAAACGTCCATTGAAGGTTTTCTAGAGCACCTGAAACTTCCCAAGCTGTCAGATGCCCAACTAACCACTCTTAACTTGCCAATTGCGGAAGCAGAAGTGCAAGCAGCTCTAAAAACTACCCCCACGGGGAAAGCGCCAGGGCCGGACGGCTTTATTGTGGCATATTACAAAAAGTTTCTGCCCCAGCTCCTCCCCAATCTGTGCTCGATATATAATACCTTTTTTCAAACAGGGCTTATTCCAACAGAGATGCTTTCAGCCATGGTAGTAACTATCCCGAAGCCGGGCAAGACCCCAGATGCGCCTGCCAATTTTCGCCCCATATCCCTGCTTAACGCGGATCTAAAATTGTACGCAAAAATATTGGCCACTAGGATTAATCAGTTTTTGCCAGAGCTAGTAGACCCAGACCAGGTTGGGTTTGTGCCTGGAAGGCAGTGTAGAGACGGCACAAGACGTATGCTTGACCTCATCCAGATTGCAGGGAAGTCCAGGTCCCCCACAATGTTTATTTCCCTAGATGCTGAAAAAGCATTTGACAGTGTGCATTGGGGGTACCTGGACCGGGTGCTTCAAACCTTTGGTTTCCATGGTAATATTAGGACTGGTCTAATGGGGCTATATACGACCCCCTCGGCCACTGTTCTCGCTTTGGGATATATGTCTAGACCTTTTAAGATAACCAATGGGACCAGACAGGGGTGTCCATTGTCACCGCTGATTTTTGCGTTGGCAATGGAACCTCTGGCTGCTAGGATTCGGACATGTCACAGTATACAGGGAATTAAAGCGGGAGATGTTTCCCACGTGATTGGATTATATGCTGATGACGTTATATTAACAATATCGAACCCTGAAAGCTCTTTAATAGCTCTACATCAAATACTGCAGCAATTTTCCAATAGTTCTTATTATAAACTAAATGAGAGCAAAACCAAGGTCTTAGATTTCCACTTACCTGTAACCACAATGGATAGGTTAAAGCAAATATACCCCTTTCAATGGTCAGATCGGTCCATTCCATATTTAGGGATAGAGTTAGCACGAAGCTCGTCGGAGACAATTTCCATTAATTTGAATCTCCTAAGAAAGGACCTACAAGGTGATTATTCCAGTATGGCGCACGTCCAGTTATCTTGGGTCGCGAGAATTCATGCAGCAAAAATGCTATCCCTACCAAAAGTACTTTACTGGTTCAGATGTCTCCCACTGCAGATTCCTAAAAAACTGATAATCATGCTCCAAAAAGACCTCTTGGCGTTTATTTGGCAGAATAAGCACCCTAGAATCCCGAAGGCCTCTTTGTATCCTTCGGTTAAAGCTGGGGGACTTGGGGTACCAGATCTATATAAATATTACTTGGCCTCCTTGGCAGAGAAGGTGCTGGAGTGGTGGTCTCCATCCGCTCCCCATAAGTGGCTTGAGATAGAAAGGGCGTTTGTTAAAAAGCATTCACTCCCAGCCATTCTAGCAGCTCATGAACTGGGGAGACTTTGCTATGAGGCTCCTCTCCCTACAATGCAAGCGTCTCTTTTCATATGGTCGTATTTGAGAAATGTAAAGAAGTGGTTTACGGTGCCAAAGGATAGCATTCCTCTCATAGCACTTGAATACCATATTTCTGATATGAACCTAAAATCGTGGGTGGATAAAGGATTGGATAAGCTGGGGGATCTTTATACAACCTCTGGCCTAAAAGATTTCCAGTCACTGCATGACATCTACTCCATCCCTAATGCCCTTTTTTTTTTACCAGTTCCTACAGATGCGTCACTTGTTAAATAACTACCCATTAACTCAACCTCACTCTTGTAAGAGTCCTTTGCAGCCCTATGTCGCATCTCCCCTGCAATTTATAGTGAACATTTCTGGTATATACTAAAATGTATTATTAGAACAAGATAGTGGGAAACAATCTTTTATGTTAAGATGGGAACAAGAGTTGGGTGCCGTGTTTTCCATGAGCCAGTGGAGGGAAGCAATGTCATGGTCCTTCAAGTGTACTAAATGTCTAAATCATATAGAGCAGGCTAGGAAAATACAACTCAGATGGTACTTAACCCCAAATAGGTTAGCCCACTGTTCGCCTGGCTACTCCCCGTTATGTTGGAGAAAGTGTGGGTCAGTTGGTACTCCCTTACATGTCCTTACACCCGTAAATTCTGGCACGCGATGGAAGCTTTAATCCGGCAGGTCACGGATTCAACATTAAATTTGACACCTGCTCTATCCATTCTGGGAATAGGCTTAGAAGATATTCCTTTCAAGATACGATGGGTAACGGCCCATATGATAAGTGCAGTGCGGAATATAATAGCGCGGAGGTGGAAGTTACCTTGTACTCCGTCAACATTGGAAGTGGCTGAGTCCGTTAACCACCACATGCATTGCTACCTGATGTTTGCTTCCTCTTCTTCCGTACGCATACGATGTCTTAATAACTGGATGCCTTGGTTATCAAGTCCCTATGCTAAGCCTTTGCCGGAATGTCTCTGGTGATTTGGGTACACTCGGAGGGTTCGGGGTAGGTTTTGGGGAGGTTTGGGGTGTGCATTTATACATAATGGTACAACATTTACAAACCGGATTCCAAAAAAGTTGGGACACTAAACAAATTGTGAATAAAAACTGATTGCAATGATGTGGAGATGGCAAATGTCAATATTTTATTTGTAATAGAACGTAGATGACAGATCAAACGTTTAATCCGAGTAAATGTATCATTTTAAAGGAAAAATACGTTGATTCAAATTTTCACGGTGTCAACAAATCCCTAAAAAGTTGGGACAAGTAGCAATAAGAGGCTGGAAAAAGTAAATTTGAGCATAACGAAGAGCTGGAAGACCAATTAACACTAATTCGGTCAATTGGCAACATGATTGGGTATAAAAAGAGCTTCTCAGAGTGGCAATGTCTCTCAGAAGCCAAGATGGGTAGAGGATCACCAATTCCCACAATGTTGCGCAGAAAGATAGTGGAGCAATACCAGAAAGGTGTTACCCAGCGAAAAATTGCAGACTTGCATCTATCATCATCAACTGTGCATAACATCATCCGAAGATTCAGAGAATCTGGAACAATCTCTGTGCATAAGAGTCAAGGCCGTAAAATCATACTGGATGCCCGTGATCTCCGGGCCCTTAAACGACACTGCACCACAAACAGGAATGCTACTGTAAAGTAAATCACAGAATGGGCTCCGGAATACTTCCAGAAACCATTGTCAGTGAACACAATCCACCGTGCCATCCGCCGTTGCCAGCTGAAACTCTACAGTGCAAAGAAGAAGCCATTTCTAAGCAAGATCCACCAGCTCAGGCGTTTTCACTGGGCCAGGGATCATTTAAAATGGAGTGTCGCAAAATGGAAGACTGTTCTGTGGTCAGACGAGTCACGATTCAAAGTTATTTTTGGAAATCTGGGACGCCATGTCATCCGGACCAAAGAGGACAAGGACAACCCAAGTTGTTATCAACGCTCAGTTCAGAAGCCTGCATCTCTGATGGTATGGGGTTGCATAAGTGCGTGTGGCATGGGCAGCTTGCATGTCTGGAAAGGCACCATCAATGCAGAAAAATATATTCAGGTTCTAGAAAAACAAATGCTCCCATCCAGACGTCATTTCTTTCAGGGAAGACCCTGCATTTTTCAACAAGATAATGCCAGACCACATTCTGCATCAATCACAACATCATGGCTGCGTAGGAGAAGGATCCGGGTACTGAAATAGCCAGTCTGCAGTCCAGATCTTTCACCTATAGAGAACATTTGGCGCTTCATAAAGAGGAAGGTTCAACAAAGAAGGCCCAAGACGATTGAACAGTTAGAGGCCTGTATTAGACAAGAATGGGAGAGCATTCCTATTTCTAAACTTGAGAAACTGGTCTCCTCGGTCCCCAGACGTCTGTTGAGTGTTGTAAGAAGGGGAGATGCCACACAGTGGTGAAAATGGCCTTGTCCCAACTTTTTGGGGATTTGTTGACACCATGAAATTCTGATTCAACATATTTTTCCCTTAAAATGGTACATTTTCTCAGTTTAAACTTTTGTTCCATGATTTATGTTCTATTCTGAATAAAATATTAGAAGTTGGCACCTCCACATCATTGCATTCAGTTTTTATTCACAATTTGTATAGTGTCCCAAATTTTGGGAATCCGGTTTGTACCTCAGCATGGGCAATATTAACGTGAGCTTTGATGGGACCTTTTTTGTTTTGTGTTATGTACTTTATGTTTGTTTTCTTTCTGGAAAATGTATTTTAATATACTTCACACGGTGATATTATGCCGTGTCGGGCATACATTTAATATATTTTGCAAAGTATTCAATTTTTTTTTTATTGAAGATAAATAATCTCATATGCAAACCAGTGAGTAACTGTCTGGCCCACAGACAGTACTGTGTGCACACCATCAATACAGGGTGTCACGGACAATATCTTGCAGATACAAGTAATTCAATTTATATTATTTATCTGTGATATAATCGCAGTTACAAGCCAGTGAGTGACTGTGTGGCCCACAGACAGTATTGCGTGCACACCATCCATACAGGGTGTCACAGACAATACCTTGCAGATTAAAATAATTTAATTTATATTATTTATCTGTGATATAATTGCATTTGCAAGCCAGTGAGTGACTGTGTGGCATACAGACAGTACTGTGTGCATACCTTTCTTACAAGGTGTCACAGACAATACCTTGCAGATACAAATAATTCAATTTATATTATTTCTCTGTGATATAATTGCATTTGCAAGCCAGTGAGTGATTGTGTGGCGCACAGACAGTACTGTGTGCACACTTTTCTTACAGGGTGTCACAGACAATACCTTGCAGATAAAAATAATTCAATTTATATTATTTCTCTGTTTTATAATCACAGTTACAAGCCAGTGAGCGACTGTGTGGCCCACAGACAGTACTGTGTGCACACCATCCATAGAGGGTGTCACAGACAATACCTTGCAGATAAAAATAATTTAATTTTTATTATTTATCTGTGATATAGTCGCATATGCAAACCAGTGAGTAACTGTCCGGCCCACAGAGAGTACTGTGTGCACACCATCTATACAGGGTGTCACAGACAATACCTTGCAGATACAAGTAAATCAATTTATATTATTTCTCTGTGATATAATCGCAGTTACAAGCCAGTGAGTGACTGTGTGGCCCACAGACAGTATTGTGCGCACACCATCCATACAGGGTGTCCCAGATTATACCTTGCAGATACAAATAATTCAATTTATATTATTTATCTGTGATATAATCGCATTTGCAAGGCAGTGAGTTACTGTGTGGCCCACAGACAGTACTGTGTGCACACAATTCTTACAGGGTGCCACAGACAATACCTTGCAGATAAAAAAATTTAAATGTATATTATTTCGCTGTGATATAATCGCATTTGCAAGCCAGTGAGTGACTGTGTTGCCCACAGACAGTATTGTGTGCACACCATTCTTACAGGGTGTCACAGACAATACCTTGCAGAGAAAAAAAAAATCTATTTATATTATTTCTCTGTGATATAATCGCAGTTACAAGCCATTGAGAGACTGTGTGGCCCACAGACAGTACTGTGTGCACACCATCCATACAGGGTGTTACAGACAATACCACCTTCCAGATAAAAATTATTCAAATAATATTATTTATCTGTGATATAATCGCATTTGCAAGCCAGTGAGTGACTGTGTGGCCCACAGACAGTACTGTGTGCACACCATCCGTACAAGGTGTCACAGACAATACATTGCATATACCAATAAATCATTTTATAATATTTATCTATGATATAATCGCATTTGCAAGCCAGTGAGTGACTGTGTGGCCCACAGACAGTACTGTGTGCACACCAGTCTTACAGGGTGTCACAGACAATGCCTTGCAGATAAAAATTATTCAATTTATATTATTTCTATGTGTGATATAATCGCATTTGCAAGCCAGTGAGTGACTGTGTGGCCCACAGATAGTACTGTGTGCACACTATCCATACAGGGTGTCACAGACAGTATCTTACAGATAAAAATAATTCAATTTATATTATTTATCTGTGATATAATCGCTTTTGCAAGCCAGTGTGTGACTGTGTGGCCCAGAGACAGTACTGTGTGCACACCTTTCTTACAGAGTGTCACAGACAATACCTTGCAGATAAAAATTATTCAAATTATATTATTTATCTGTGATATAATCGCATTGGCAAGCCAGTGAGTCACTGTGTGGCCCATAAACAGTAGTGTTTGCACACTATCAATAAAGGGTGTCACAGACATTAACTTGCAGATAAAAATAATTCAATTCATATTATTTCTCTGTGATATAATCGCATTTGAAATCCAGCGAGTTACTGTGTGGCCCACAGACCAAAAAATCTATTTATATTATTTCTCTGTGATATAATCGCATTTGCAAGCCAGTGATTACTGTCCACAGACAGTACTGTGTGCACACCATCCATACAGGGTGTTACAGACAATACCTTGCAGATAAAAATAATTCAATTTATTTTATTTATCTGTGATATAATCGCATTTGAACGACAGTGAGTGACTGTGTGGCCAACAGACTGTAATGTGTGCACACCATCCATACAGAGTGTCAGAGACAATACCTTCAGATAAAAGAAAATTCAATTAATATTATTTCTCTGTGATATAATTGCAGTTACAAGCCAGTGAGTGTCTGTTTGGCCTACAGACAGTACTGTGTGCACACCATCTATTCAAGGTGTCACAGACAATACCTTGCAAAAAAAAATTATTCAATTTATATTATTTATCTGTGATATAATCGCATTTGCAAGCCAGTAAGTCACTGTGTGGCCCACAGACAGTACTGTGTGCACACTATCAATACAGGGTGTCACAGACAATACCATGCAGATAAAAATAATACAATTTATATTATTTATCTGTGATTAGAGTTGAGCGAACACCTGGATGTTCGGGTTCGAGAAGTTCGGCCGAACTTCCCGGAAATGTTCGGGTTCGGGATCCGAACCCGATCCGAACTTCGTCCCGAACCCGAACCCCATTGAAGTCAATGGGGACCCGAACTTTTCGGTACTAAAAAGGCTGTAAAACAGCCCAGGAAAGGGCTAGAGGGCTGCAAAAGGCAGCAACATGTAGGTAAATCCCCTGCAAACAAATGTGGATAGGGAAATGAATTAAAATAAAAATTAAATAAATAAAAATTAACCAAAATCAATTAGAGAGAGGTCCCATAGCAGAGAATCTGGCTTCACGTCACCCACCACTGGAACAGTCCATTCTCAGATATTTAGGCCCCGGCACCCAGGCAGAGGAGAGAGGTCCCGTAACAGAGAATCTGGATTACTGTCAGCAGAGAATCAGTCTTCATGTCATAGCAGAGAATCAGGCTTCGCGTCACCCACCACTGTAAGGGTCCATTCACACGTCCGTTTTTTCTTTCCTGATCTGTTCCGTTTTTTCAGGAACAGATCTGGACCAGATCTGGACCCATTTATTTTCAATGGGTCCTGAAAAAAAACGGACAGCACAATGTCAGATTTTTTTCAGGACCCATTGAAAATGAATGGGTCCAGATCTGGTCCAGATCTGTTCCTGAAAAAACGGAACAGATCAGGAAAGAAACAACGGACGTGTGAATGGACCCTAACAGTCCATTTTCATAAATTTAGGCCCGCACCCAGGCAGAGGAGAGAGGTCCCGTAACAGAGAATCTGGCTTCATGTCAGCAGAGAATCAGTCTGCATGTCATAGCAGAGAATCAGGCTTCACGTCAGCCACCACTGCACCAGTCCATTTTCATAAATTTAGGCCCAGCACCCAGGCAGAGGAGAGAGGTCCCGTAACAGACAATCTGGCTTCATGTCAGCAGAGAATCAGTCTTCATGTCATAGCAGAGAATCAGGCTTCACGTCAGCCACCAATGCAACAGTCCATTGTCAGATATTTAGGCCCAGCACCCAGGCAGAGGAGAGAGGTCCCGTAACAGACAATGAGGCTTCACGTCAGCCACCAGTGCAACAGTCCATTGGCATATATTTAGGCCCAGCACCCAGGCAGAGGAGAGAGGTCCCGTAACAGAGAATCTGGCTTCATTTCAGCAGAGAATTAGTCTGCATGTCATAACAGAGAATCAGGCTTCACGTCACCCAACATTGGAACAGTCCATTGGCATATATTTAGGCCCCGACACCCAGACAGAGGAGAGGTTCATTCAAATTTGGGTAGCCTCGCAATATAATGGTAAAATGAAAATAAAAATAGGATTGAATGAGGAAGTGCCTTGGAGTACAATAATATATGGTTAAGGGGAGGTAGTTAATGTCTAATCTGAACAAGGGACGGACAGTTCCTGTGGGATCCATGCCTGGTTCATTTTTATGAACGTCAGCTTGTCCACATTGGCTGTAGACAGGCGGCTGCGTTTGTCTGTAATGACACCCCCTGCCGTGCTGAATACACGTTCAGACAAAACGCTGGCCGCCGGGCAGGCCAGCACCTCCAAGGCATAAAAGGCTAGCTCTGGCCACGTGGACAATTTAGAGACCCAGTAGTTGAATGGGGCCAAACCATCAGTCAGTACGTGGAGGGGTGTGCACACGTACTGTTCCACCATGTTAGTGAAATGTTGCCTCCTGCTAACACGTTACGTATCAGGTGGTGGTGCAGTTAGCTGTGGCGTGTTGACAAAACTTTTCCACATCTCTGCCATGCTAACCCTGCCCTCAGAGGAGCTGGCCGTGACACAGCTGCCTTGGCGACCTCTTGCTTCTCCTCTGCCTTGGCCTTGGGCTTCCACTTGTTCCCCTGTGACATTTGGGAATTCTCTCAGTAGCGCGTCTACCAACGTGCGCTTGTACTCGCGCATCTTCCTATCACGCTCCAGTGCAGGAAGTAAGGTGGGCACATTGTCTTTGTAGCGTGGATCCAGCAGGGTGGCAACCCAGTAGTCCGCACACGTTAAAATGTGGGCAACTCTGCTGTCGTTGCGCAGGCACTGCAGCATGTAGTCGCTCATGTGTGCCAGGCTGCCCAGGGGTAAGGACAAGCTGTCCTCTGTGGGAGGCGTATCGTCATCGTCCTGCCTTTCCCCCCAGCCACGCACCAGTGATGGACCCGAGCTGCGTTGGGTGCCACCCCGCTGTGATCATGCTTCATCCTCATCCTCCTCCACCTCCTCCTCGTCCTCCTCGTCCTCCAGTAGTGGGCCCTGGCTGGCCACATTTGTACCTGGCCTCTGCTGTTGCCAAAAACCTCCCTCTGAGTCACTTCAAAGAGACTGGCCTGAAAGTGCTAAAAATGACCCCTCTTCCTCCTCCTCCTGGGCCACCTCCTCTTCCATCATCGCCCTAAGTGTTTTCTCAAGGAGACATAGAAGTGGTATTGTAACGCTGATAACGGCGTCATCGCCACTGGCCATGTTGGTGGAGTACTCGAAACAGCGCAACAGGGCACACAGGTCTCGCATGGAGACCCAGTCATTGGTGGTGAAGTGGTGCTGTTCTGTAGTGCGACTGACCCGTGCGTGCTGCAGCTGAAACTCCACTATGGCCTGCTGCTGCTCGCACAGTCTGTCCAGCATGTGCAAGGTGGAGTTCCACCTGGTGGGCACGTCGCATATGAGGCGGTGAGCGGGAATGCCGAAGTTACGCTGTAGCGCAGACAGGCGAGCAGCAGCAGGATGTGAACGCCGGAAGCGCAAACAGACGGCCCGCACTTTATGCAGCAGCTCTGACATGTCGGGGTAGTTGTGAATAAACTTCTGCACCACCAAATTCAGCACATGCGCCAAGCAAGGGATGTGCGTCAAACTGGCTAGTCCCAGAGCTGCAACGAGATTTCGCCCATTATCACACACCACCAGGCCGGGCTTGAGGCTCACCGTCAGCAACCACTCGTCGGTCTGTTGTTCTATACCCTGCCACAACTCCTGTGCGGTGTGGGGCCTGTCCCCCAAACATATGAGTTTCAGAATGGCCTGCTGACGTTTACCCCGGGCTGTGCTGAAGTTGGTGGTGAAGGTGTGTGGCTGACTAGATGAGCAGGTGGAAGAAGAGGAGGAGGAAGTCGAGTAGGAGGAGGTGGCAACAGGAGGCAAAGAATGTTGCCCTGCGATCCTTGGCGGTGGAAGGACGTGCGCCAAACAGCTCTCCGCCTGGGGCCCAGCTGCCGCTACATTTACCCAGTGTGCAAATAGGGAGATATAGCGTCCCTGACCATGCTTACTGGTCCACGTATCTGTGGTTAGGTGGACCTTGCCACAGATGGCGTTGCGCAGTGCACACTTGATTTTATAGGATACTTGGTTGTGCAGGGAAGGCACGGCTCTCTTGGAGAAGTAGTGCCGGCTGGGAACAACATACTGTGGGACAGCAAGCGACATGAGCTGTTTGAAGCTGTCTGTGTCCACCAGCCTAAATGACAGCATTTCATAGGCCAGTAGTTTAGAAATGCTGGCATTCAGGGTGGCTAGGTGGGAATTTACGCTTTCTCTCAAATGTTTGTGAGATGGAGAGCTGAACACTGCCGTGTGACATGGTTGAGATGTTTGGTGACGGAGGTGGTGGTGGTGTTGGTGGTACATCCTCTGTTTGCTGGGCGGCAGGTGCCAACGTTCCTCCAGAGGCGGAGGAAGAGGCCGAGGCGGCAGCAGCAGAAGAGGCCGAGGCGGCAGCAGCAGAAGAGGTAGCAGGGGGAGCCTGAGTGACTTCCTTGGTTTTAAGGTGTTTACTCCACTGCAGTTCATGCTTTGCATGCAGGTGCCTGGTCATGCAGGTTGTGCTCAGGTTCAGAATGTTAATGCCTCGCTTCAGGCTCTGATGGCACAGCGTGCAAACCACTCGGGTCTTGTCGTCAGCACATTGTTTGAAGAAGTGCCATGCCAGGGAACTCCTTGAAGCTGCCTTTGGGGTGCTCGGTCCCAGATGGCGGCGGACAGTAGTAGGCGGAGTCTCTTGGCGGCGGGTGTTCTGCTTTTGCCCACTGCTCCCTCTTTTGCTACGCTGTTGGCTCGGTCTCACCACTGCCTCTTCCTCCGAACTGTGAAAGTCAGTGGCACGACCTTCATTCCATGTGGGGTCTAGGACCTCATCGTCCCCTGCATCGTCTTCCACCCAGTCTTGATCCCTGACCTCCTGTTCAGTCTGCACACTGCAGAAAGACGCAGCAGTTGGCACCTGTGTTTCGTCATCATCAGAGACATCCTGAGGTGGTATTCCCATGTCCTCATCATCAGGAAACATAAGTGGTTGTGCGTCAGTGCATTCTATGTCTTTCACCGCTGGGGAAGGGCTAGGTGGATGCCCTTGGGAAACCCTGCCAGCGGAGTCTTCAAACAGCATAAGAGACTGCTGCATAACTTGAGGCTCAGACAGTTTCCCTGGTATGCATGGGGGTGATGTGACAGACTGATGGGGTTGATTTTCAGGCGCCATCTGTGCGCTTTCTGCAGAAGACTGGGTGGGAGATAATGTGAACGTGCTGGATCCACTGTCGGCCACCCAATTGACTAATGCCTGTACCTGCTCAGGCCTTACCATCCTTAGAACGGCATTGGGCCCCACCATATATCGCTGTAAATTCTGGCGGCTACTGGGACCTGAGGTAGTTGGTACACTAGGACGTGTGGATGTGGCAGAACGGCCACGTCCTCTCCCAGCACCAGAGGGTCCACTAACACCACCACGACCATGTCCACGTCCGCGTCCCTTACTAGATGTTTTCCTCATTGTTATCGTTCACCACAACAACAAAAGTATTATTTGGCCCAATGTATTGTATTCAAATTCAGCTGAATATAAATTTGAGGCCTAGTATTTAGGCGCTGGGTGACCGGTATAGATTTACTGACAGAATTAGACTTGGAAATGCACAGTAGCGTGTGTGTGAAGTTATTCTGAATGACCCTATGTGCACCTTGAATATTATATACCCTTTTAGGGATAGATTTCAAATAGCTCTGATACAGCAGAAACCACTAAATTAGGAAATTGCTAAATTGGGAATTGTTTTTCAACCCAGAACAAAAAATGTGCTTTGACGTACACTAAATAACTTGCCCAGCCAAAACAGTGCAGCGGTAACGACAGATTTAGCGGGATATAAATTTGAGGCCTAGTATTTAGGCGCTGGGTGACCGATATGGATTTACTGACAGAATTAGACTGGGATATGGCCAAAAAATAACCACACTATTGCTGGTTAAATGCACTTGGTGTGACAGCTTGACCAACCACACTACTGAGGGTTAAATGCACTTGGTGACAGGCGCAGCTTGCCCCTGATGTAGTATATGGCCAAAAAATGAACAGACTATTGCTGGTTAAATGCACTTGGTGTGACAGCTTGACCAACCACACTACTGAGGGTTAAATGCACTTGGTGATGGGCGCAGCTTGCCCCTGATGTAGTATATGGCCAAAAAATGAACAGACTATTGCTGGTTAAATGCACTTGGTGTGACAGCTTCACCCTGATGTAGGCTTTAGCCAAAAAACAACCACACCATTGAGGGTTAAATGCACTTGGTCGCAGCTTGTGCTGGCGCACCACAAGACACAAGATGGCCGCCGATCACCCCAGAAAAAAGTGACTGACAAACGGTCTGGGCAGCCTAAAAACTGTGAGCAATTGAGTATCAGCAGCTCAATGATCCACAGCTGCAGATCGATCAATTAATCAAGTCCTTTGGAGGAGTTAATCTGCCTAATCTCGCCCTACTGTCGCAGCCGCAACCTCTCCCTATGCTGATCAGAGCAGAGTGACGGGTGGCGCTATGTGACTCCAGCTTAAATAGAGGCTGGGTCACATGGTGCTCTGGCCAATCACAGCCATGCCAATAGTAGGCATGGCTGTGACGGCCTCTTGGGGCAAGTAGTATGATGCTTGTTGATTGCCTGCTTTGCAGCCTTTCAAAAAGCGCCAAGAGAGCGTCAGAAAGCGCCAAGAAAGCACGAACACCGAACCCGAACTCGGAATTTTACGAAAATGTCCGAGTTCCGGTCCGTGTCACGGACACCCCAAAATTCGGTACGAACCCGAACTATACAGTTCGAGTTTGCTCATCCCTATCTGTGATATAAACACATTTGCAAGCCAGTGAGCGACTGTGTGGCCCACAGACAGTACTGTGTGCACACCATCAGACAGTACTGTGTGCACACCATCCATACAAGGTGTCACAGACAATCCCTTGTAGGTACAAATAATTCAATAAATTTGATTTATCTGTGATATAAACGCATTTACAAGCCAGCGAGTGTCTGTGTGGCCCATAGACAGTACTGTGTGCACACTTTTACAGAGTGTCACATACAATTTCTTGCAGACAAAAAAAAATCAATTTATATTATTTCTCTGTGATATAATCGCAGTTATATGAAAGTGAGTGACTGTATGGCCCACAGACAGTACTGTGTGCACACCATCCACATAGGGTGTCACAGACAATATCTTGCAGATAAAAAAAAATTCAATTTATATTATTTCTCTGTGATATAATCGCATTTGCAAGCCAGTGAGTCACTGTGTGGCCCACAGACAGTACTGTGTGCACACCATCAATACAGGGTGTCACAGACAATACCTTGCAGATAAAAATAATTTAATGTATATTATTTCTCTGTGATATAATCGCATTTGCAGACCAGTGAGTGACTGTGTGGCCCACACACTGTACTGTGTGCACACCATCCATACAAGGTGTCACAGACAATACCTTGCAGTTACAAATAATTCAATTTATATCATTTCTCTGTGATATAATCACAGTTACAAGCCAGTGAGTGACTGTGTGGCTTACAGACAGTACTGTGTGCACAACATCCATACAGGTAATCAAAGACAATACTGTGGAGATAAAAATAATTAATTTATATTATTTATCTGTGTTATAATCGTAGTTATAAGCCAATGAGTGACTGTGTGGACCACAGACAGTACTGTGTGCACACCACCTATACAGGGTGTCACAGACATTACCTTGCAGATAAAAATAATTCAATTTATATTATTTATCCGTGATATAATCGCATTTGCAAACCAGTGAGTAACTGTGTGGCCCACATACAGTACTGTGTGAAAACCATCCATATAGGGAGTCACAGACAATACCTTGCAAATAAAAATTATTACATTTATATTATTTATCTGTGATATAATCGTAGTTATAAGCCAATGAGTGACTGTGTGGACCACAGACAGTACTATGTGCATACCACCTATACAGGGTGTCACAGACAATACCTTGCAAATAAAAATAATTACATTTATATTATTTATCTGTGATATAATCGTAGTTATAAGCCAATGAGTAACTGTGTGGACCACAGACAGTACTATGTGCACACCATCCATACAGGGTGTCACAGACAATACCTTGGAGAGAAAAAAAAAATCTATTTATATTATTTATCTGTGATATAATCGCAGTTACAAGCCATTTTGAGACTGTGTGGCCCACAGACAGTACTGTGTGCACACCATCCATACAGGGTGTCACAGAAAATACCTTGCAGATAAAAATAATTCAATATATATTATTTGTCTTTGATATAATCGCATTTACAAGCTAGTGAGTGAGTGTGTGGCCCACAGACAGTACTATGTGCACACTATCCATACAGGGTGTCACAGACAATACCTTGCAGATAAAAATAATTACATTTATATTATTTATCTGTGATATAATCGTAGTTATAAGCCAATGAGTAACTGTGTGGACCACAGACAGTACTATGTGCACACCATCCATACAGGGTGTCACAGACAATACCTTGGAGAGAAAAAAAAAATCTATTTATATTATTTATCTGTGATATAATCGCAGTTACAAGCCATTTTGAGACTGTGTGGCCCACAGACAGTACTGTGTGCACACCATCCATACAGGGTGTCACAGAAAATACCTTGCAGATAAAAATAATTCAATATATATTATTTATCTTTGATATAATTGCATTTGCAAGCCAGTGAGTAACTGTGTGGCCCACAGACAGTACTGTGTGCACACCTTTCTTACAGGGTGTCACAGACAATACCTTGCAGATACAAATAATTCAATTTATATTTTTTCTCTGTGTGATATAATCACATTTGCAAGCCAGTGAGTGACTGTGTGGCCCACAGACATTACTATGTGCACACCATTCATACAGGGTGTCAAAGACAGTACCTTGCAGATAAAAATAATTCAATTTATATTATTTCTCTGTGTTATAATCGCATTTGCAAGCAATTGAGTGACTGTGTGGCCCACAGACAGTACTATGTGCACACCATTCTTAAAGGGTGTCACAGACAATAATTTGCAAATAAAAATTATTCAATTTATATTATTTATCTGTGATATAATTGCATTTGCAAGCCAGTGAGTCACTGTGTGGCCCACAGACAGTACTATGTGCACACCAACAAAACAGGGTGTCACAGACAATACCTTGCAGATAAAAATAATTTAATTTATATTATTTATCTGTGATATAATAGCATTTGCAAGCCAGTGAGTGACTATTTGGCCGATAGACAGTACTGTGTGCACACCATCCATACAGGGTGTCATAGACAATACCTTGCTGATAAATAAAAAAAAATTATATTATTTCTCTGTGATATAGTCGCATTTGCAATCCAATGAGTGACTGTGTGGCCCACAGACAGTACTGTGTGCACACCATTCTTACAGGGTGTCACAGACAATACATTGCAGAGAAAAAAATCTATTTGCATTATTTCTCTGTGATATAATTGCATTTGCAAGCCAGTGAGTGACTGTGTGGCCTACAGACAGTACTGTGTGCACACCATCCATACAGGGTGTCTCAGAGAATACCTTGAAGATAAAAAAAATCAATTTATTTTATTTCTCTGTGATATAATCAAAGTTACAAGCCAGTGAGCGACTGTGTGGTCCTAAGACAGTACTTTGTGCACACTATCCATACATGGTGTCACAGACCATACCTTGCAGATAAAAGTAATTTAATTTATATTATTTAGTTGTGATATAATCGCATTTGCAAGCCAGTGAGTGACTGTTTGGCCCACAGACAGTACTGTGTGCACACCATCCATACAGGGTGTCACAGACATTACCTTGCAGATACAAATAATTCAATTTATATATTATTTCTCTGTGATATAATCGCATTTGCAAGCCAGTGAGTGACTGTGTGGCCTACAGACAGTACTGTGTGCATAGCATCCATACAGAGTGTCACCGACAATACCTTGCAGAAAAAATTTATTCAATTTATATTATTTCTCTGTGATATAATTGTAGTTACAAGTTAATGAGTTACTGTGTGGACCACAGACAGAACTGTGTGCACAACACCTATACATTGTGTCACAGACAATACATTGAAGATAAAAATAGTTCAATTTATATTATTTATCTGTGATATAATTGCATTTGCAAGCCAATGATTGACTGTGTGGGCCACAGACAGTACTGTGTGCACACCATCCATACAGGGTGTCAAAGACAATACTTTGCAGATAAAAATAATTCAATTTATATTATTTATCTCTGATATAATCGCAGTTACAATCCAGTGAGTGACTGTTTGGCCCACACACAGTACTGTGTGCAAAACATCCATACAGGGTATCACAGACAATACCTTGCAGATAAAAATTATTCAATTTATATTATTTATCTGTGATATAATCGCAGTTACAAGAAAGTGAGTGACTGTGTGGCCCACAGACAGTACTGTGTGCACACTATCCATACAGGGTGTCACAGACAATACCTTGCAGACAAAATAATTAAATTTATATTTTTTATTTGTGATATAAATCGCATTTGCACGCCAGTAAGTGACTGTATGGCCCACAGACAGTACTGTGTGCACACCATCCATACAGGGTGTCACAGACATTACCTTGCAGATACAAATAATTCAATTTATATATTATTTATCTGTGATATAATCGCATTTGCAAGCCAGTGAGTGGCTGTGTGGCCCACAGACAGTACTGTGTGCACACAATTCTTACAGGGTGTCACAGACAATATCTTGCAGAGAAAAAAAATCTATTTATATTATTTCTCTGTGATATAATCGCATTTGCAAGCCAGTGAGTGACTGTGTGGCCCACAGACAGTACTGTGTGCACAACATCCATACATGGTGTCACAAACAATACCTTGCAGATAAAAATAATTCAATTTATATTATAAATCTGTGTTATAATCGCATATGCAAACCAGTGAGTAACTATCTGGCCCACAGACAAGTACTGTTTGCACACCATCCATACAGGGTATCACAGACAATACCTTGCAGATAAAAATTATTTAATTTATATTATTTCTCTGTGATATAATCGCAGTTACAAGCCAGTGAGTGACTGTGTGGCCCACAGACAGTACTGTGTGCACAACATCCATACATGGTGTCACAAACAATACCTTGCAGATAAAAATAATTCAATTTATATTATTTCTCTGTGATATAATCGCAGTTACAAGCCAGTGAGTGGCTGTGTGGCCCACAGACAGTACTGTGTGTACACATCCATACAGGGTGTCAAAGACAGTACCTTGCAGATAAAAATAATTCAATGTATATTATTTCTCTGTGTGATATAATCGCATTTGCAAGCAATTGAGTGACTGTGTGGCCCAGAGACAGTACTGTGTGCACACCATTCTTACAGGGAGTCACAGACAATAATTTGCAAATAAAATTATTCAATTTATATTATTTATCTGTGATATAATTGCATTTGCAAGCCAGTGAGTCACTGTGTGGCCCACAGACAGTACTATGTGCACACCAACAAAACAGGGTGTCACAGACAATACCTTGCAGATAAAAATAATTCAATTTATATAATTTCTCTGTAATATAATCAAAGTTACAAGCCAGTGAGTGACTGTGTGGCCCTAAGACAGTACTGTGTGCACACTATCCATAGAGCGTGTTACAGACAATATCTTGCAGATACAAATAATTCAATTTATATTATTTATCTGTGATATAATAGCATTTGCAAGCCAGTGAGTGACTGTTTGGCCAATAGACAGTACTGTGTGCACACCATTCTTCCAGGGTGTCACAGACAATACATTGCAGGGAAAAAAATCTATTTGCATTATTTCTCTGTGAAATAATTGCATTTGCAAGCCAGTGAGTGACTGTTTGGCCTACAGACAGTACTGTGTGCACACCATCCATACAGGGTGATATAATCACATTTGCAAACCAGTGAGTGACTGTGTGGCACACAGACAGTACTGTGTGCACACCATCCATACAGAGTGTCACAGACAATACCTTGCAGTTAACAATATTTCAATTTATATTATTTATCTGTGATATAATCGCAGTTACAAGCGAATGAGTTACTGTGTGGACCACAGACAGATCTGTGTGCACAACACCTATACAGGGTGTCACAGACAATACATTGCAGATAAAAATAATTCAATTTATATTATTTATCTGTGATATAATTGCATTTGCAAGCCAGTGAGTGACTGTTTGGCCGACAGACAGTACTGTGTGCACACCATCCATACAGGGTGTCACAGACAATACCTTGCAGATAAATAAAAAAAAAATATATTATTTCTCTGTGATATAATCGCAATTGCAAGCATGTGAGTGACTGTGTGGACCACAGACAGTACTATGTGCACACCATACATACAGGGTTTCACAGACAATACCTTGTAGATAAAAATAATTCAAGTTATATTATTTATCTGAGATATAATCGCAGTTACAAGCCAGTGAGTGCCTGTGTGGCCCACAGACAGTACTGTGTGCACAAGATCCATACAGGGTGTCACAGACAATAATTTGCAGATAAAAATAATTTAATTTATATTATTTATCTGTGAAATAATTGCATTTGCAAGCCAGTGAGTGACTGTTTGGCCTACAGACAGTACTGTGTGCACACCATCCATACAGGGTGTCTCAGAGAATACCTTGAAGATAAAAAAAATTCAATTTATAATATTTTTCTGTGATATAATCACATTTGCAAACCAGTGAGTGACTGTGTGGCACACAGACAGTACTGTGTGCACACCATTCTTACAGGGTGTCACAGACAATACATTGCAGATAACAATTTTTCAATTTATATTATTTATCTGTGATATAATCGTAGTTACAAGCCAATGAGTTACTATGTGGACCATAGACAGAACTGTGTGCAGAACACCTATACAGGGTGTCACAGACAATACATTGCAGATAAAAATAATTCAATTTATATTATTTATCTGTGATATAATCAAAGTTACAAGCCAGTGAGCGACTGTGTGGCCCTAAGACAGTACTTTGTGCACACTATCCATACATGGTGTCACAGACCATACCTTGCAGATAAAAGTAATTTAATTTATATTATTTATCTGTGATATAATCGCATTTGCAAGCCAGTGAGTGACTGTTTGGCCCACAGACAGTACTGTGTGCACACCATCCATACAGCGTGTCACAGACACTACCTTGCAGATAAAAATAATGCAATTTATATTATTTATCTTTGATATAATTGTATTTGCAAGCCAGTAGGTAACTGTGTGGCCCACAGACAGTACTGTGTGCAAACTATCCATACAGGTTATCACAGACAATAGCTTGCAGATAAAAATAATTCAATATATATTATTTCTGTGATATAATCACAGTTACAAGCCATTGAATGACTGTGTGGCCCACAGACAGTACTGTGTGCATAACATCCATACAGGTTGTCACAGACAATAACTTGCAGATAAAAATAATTCAATTTATATTATTTCTGTGATATAATCGCATTTGCAAGCCAGTGAGTCAGTGTGCGGCCCACAGACAGTAATGTGTGCACACCATCAATACAGGGTGTCACAGACAATACCTTGCAGAAAAAAATAATTCAATTTATATTATTTATCTTTGATATAATTGCAATTGCAAGCCAGTAAGTGACTGTGTGGCCCACAGACAGTAATGTGTGCACACTATCCATACAGGGTGTCACAGACAGTACCTTGCAGATAAAAATAATTCAATTTATATTATTTATCTGTGATATAATCACAGTTACAAGCCAGTGAGTGCCTGTGTGGCCCACAGACAGTACTGTTTGCACACCATCCATACAGGTTGTCACAGACAATAACTTGCAGATAAAAATAATTCAATTTATATTATTTCTGTGATATAATCGCATTTGCAAGCCAGTGAGTGACTGTGTGGCCCACAGACAGTACTGTGTGCACACCATCAATAGAGGGTGTCTAAGACAATACCTTGCAGATAAAAATAATTCAATTTATTTTATTTATCTTTGATATAATCGCATTTGCAAGCATGTGAGTGACTGTGTGGCCCATAGACAGTACTATGTGCACACCATACATACAGGGTTTCACAGACAATACCTTGTAGATAAAAATAATTCACGTTATATTATTTATCTGAGATATAATCGCAGTTACAAGCCAGTGAGTGCCTGTGTGGCCTACAGACAGTACTGTGTGCACAAGATCCATACAGGGTGTCACAGACAATAATTTGCAGATAAAAATAATTCAATTTATTTTATTTATCTTTGATATAATCGCATTTGCAAGCATGTGAGTGACTGTGTGGCCCATAGACAGTACTATGTGCACACCATACATACAGGGTTTCACAGACAATACCTTGTAGATAAAAATAATTCACGTTATATTATTTATCTTTGATATAATCGCATTTACAAGCCAGTGAGTGACTGTGTGGCCCACAGACAGTACTGTGTGCGCACCATCCATACAGGGTTTCACAGACAATAGCTTACAGATAAAAATTATTCAATTTATATTATTTATCTGTGATTTAATCGCAGTTACAAGAGAGTGAGTGACTGTGTGGCCCACAGACAGTACTGTGTGCAAACCATTCACACATGGTGTCACAGACAATACCTTGCAGATAAAAATAATTACATTTATATTATTTATCTGTGATATAATCATAGTTACAAGCCAATGAGTGACTGTGTGGACCATAGACAGTATTGTGTGCATACCACCTATACAGGGTGTCACAGACAAAACCTTGCAGATAAAAATAATTTAATTTATATTATTTATCTGTGATATAATCGCATTTGCAAGCCAGCGAGTGATTGTGTGGCCCACAGACAGTACTGTGTGCACACCGTTCTTACAGGGTGTCACAGACAATACCTTGTAGATAAAAATAATTCAATTTATATTATTTGTCTGTGATATAATAACAGTTAAAAGCCAGTGAGCGACTGTGTGGCCCTGAAACAGTATTGTGTGCACACTATCTATACAGGGTGTCATAGACAATACATTGCAGATAAAAATAATTTAATTTATATTATTTTTCTGTGATATAATCGTAGTTACAAGCCAATGAGTGACTGTGTGGACCACAGACAGTACTGTTTGTACCCTACCTATACAGGGTGTCACAGACAAAACATTGCAGATAAAAACAATTCAATTTATATTATTTATCTGTGATATAATCACATTTGCAAGCCAGTGAGTGACTGTGTGGCCCACAGACAGTACTGTGTGCACACCATCCATACAGGGTGTCAAAGACAATACTTTGCAGATAAAAAATAATTTAATTTATATTATTTATCTGTGATATAATCGCAGTTACAATCCGATAAGTTACTGTGTAGCCCACAGACAGTACTGTGCGCACACCATCCATACAGGGTGTCACAGACAATACTTTGCAGATACAAATAATTCAATTTATATTATTTATCTGTATTATAATCGTAGTTACAATCCAATGAGGTACTGTGTGGACCACAGAGAGTACTGTGTGCACACCACCTATTCAGGGTGTCACAGACAATACCTTGCAGATAAAAATTATTCAATTTATATTATTTATCTGTGATATAATCTCATTTCCAAGCCAGTAAGTGACTGTATGGCCCACAGAAAGTACTGTGTGCACACCATCCATACAGGTTGTCACAGACAATAACTTGCAGATAAAAATAATTCAATTTATATTATTTCTGTGATATAATCGCATTTGCAAGCCAGTGAGTGACTGTGTGGCCCACAGACAGTACTGTGTGCACACCATCCATACAGGGTGTCACAGACAATACCTTGCAGATAAAAATAATTCAATGTATATTATTTATCTGTGATATAATCATAGTTAAAAGCCAGAGGGTAACTGTGTGGCCCACAGACAGTACTGGTTGCACACCATCCATACAGAGTGTCACAGACAATACCTTGCAAATAAAATAATTAAATTTATATTATTTATCTGTGAAATAATCTCATTTGTAAGCCAGTAAATGACTGTATGGCCCACAGAAAGTACTGTGTGCACACCATCCATAAAGGGTGTCACAGACAATACCTTGCAGATAAAAATAATTCAATTTATATTATTTATCTGTGATATAATCGCAGTTACAATCCAGTGAGTGACTGTGTGGCCCACAGACAGTACTGTGTGCACACCATCCATACAGGCTGTCACAGAAAATACCTTCCAGATAAAAATAATTCTATTTATATTATTTATCTGTGATATAATCGCATTTGCAAGCCAGTGAGTGACTGTATGGCCCACAGACAGTACTGTGTGCACACCATCCATACAGGGTGTCACAGACAATACCTTGCAGATAAAAATAATTTAATTTATATTATTTACCTTTATATAATCACATTTGCAAGCCAGTGAGTGACTGTGTGGCCCACAGACAGTACTGTGTGCGCACCATCCATACAGCATGTCACAGACAATACCTTGCAGATACCAATAAATCAATTTATATTATTTATCTGTGACATAATCGCATTTGCAAGCCAGTGAGTGACTGTGTGGCTCACAGACAGTACTGTGTGCACACCATCCATACAGGCTGTCACAGAAAATACCTTCCAGATAAAAATAATTCTATTTATATTATTTATCTGTGATATAATCGCATTTGCAAGCCAGTGAGTGACTGTATGGCCCACAGACAGTACTGTGTGCACACCATCCATACAGGGTGTCACAGACAATACCTTGCAGATAAAAATAATTTAATTTATATTATTTACCTTTATATAATCACATTTGCAAGCCAGTGAGTGACTGTGTGGCCCACAGACAGTACTGTGTGCGCACCATCCATACAGCATGTCACAGACAATACCTTGCAGATACCAATAAATCAATTTATATTATTTATCTGTGACATAATCGCATTTGCAAGCCAGTGAGTGACTGTGTGGCCCACAGACAGTACTATGTGCACACCATCCATACAGAGTGTCACAGACAATACCTTGCAGATAAAAATAATTTAATTTGGTCATGAGAGCGTCTGAAGTCTGACGCTAAGGCTCCGCCCCCCGCCCCCTGGCACACTGGCCGTCCGAACTACCTGGAAACCCCGGCTCGTTGAGCCGAGCCTGCTGTGAGCTGCTCGGTGCGATGTGGGGTGCCGCCGTTCGTTGTGCTCGAGTCCGTCCGAGCCTGCTCCTGATCTTCATGTTGATGTCGGGATTCTACCCTCTGTCCGGTTGCAGTTGCCGGGAGCCGCCGGGTGGTGAGTGGATGTGGCGGTGGTGAGAAGGGGTGGTGTGGAGCGCCAGTGGTGACCCGGAGATATCAAGAACCGGTGGAGATGGTGTGTGTGATGCTCCGCATGTAGGCAGGGGTGATGAACTGGAGACCCTCAGATTTTGCCTACGGTATGTGGAAGCACTCTGCCTCTTCTTTTTTTGTTTTTTCTCTGGATTGAAGTTTGTGCCCCTGCTTACCTTGCTGTTAAGATTCCTTTCCCTGCTGGTGAATATAACACCACCAGGTGTACTTTAAGGAGGGGGTGAAGAATCTAATGAAAGAAAAGTCGGATTGAATATTGTTGGGCCGGCAAGTGGCTATCACTAATCCTGTGACTAACCCTTGGGAGGGAGGAGGAGGAGGGAAAGAAGGGGGGGAAAAAAAATAAGACTAGGCCCCAGAATCCCTTAAAAAAAAACCAAAAAAACACATTTCTGAAAAACTCTCGATTCAACGGGGATATAAAGGACTAATTATTAACGACTAATCTATTTGGTTTTCGTTTTTTTTTCTCTCTTCTCCCCGCCTTCACCCGTATATTTGAAGATTAGTGGATATTGCCCGGATTAAGACTTGCGTTATCTTGTGTGCTCTTTCTTTTTGGAAAAGCAGATTTTTTTTTCTCCTCCTTATCTCCCACTGAAAACCTGGATTTGGGCTAAAAAGCCGTACCTTCTGGTAATCGCGGTTCCTGGTCTCGCCCTGGAGTAAATCTCTGTCCCGTTTAACACCTAATCTATCTAACATTTCTATTACCTTCATCTGTAAACCCCTCTTGGATAAACTGGGACTAAGGATTGTTTTTTTTTTGGGGTGTTGAATTCTACTTTATGGTGGAAAATTACCATTTTTGTTTGTGTGTAGAGATATTCTGATTAGTCCTACGGAAAATAAGGATACTATTTATAACGTACTTAATGGTCTCTGTTCTGTATTACCATTCATCTCTTCTCGTCCAAATTGTTGTTACTGTGGTATTTTTTTTCCCCTGCTTTGTGGTGGTTGGGTGGAAGGGTAAAGGGGAAGAGGGAAGGGGGAACTAAAAAAAAATGCCTCCCAAGAAAGGTCCTATTGGTGGTGGGAGCAGGAGATCAGTTACAGGGTTAGAGAGTGGGCCTAAACAGCAGGGATTAAATAAATTTCTGGCTCCTAATTCACCAGGCTGTAGATCTCCACAGAAGGAAAGAATGATAGAACCGGAGTCCCAAGGTTCGGTACAGGATAGTGGGATTGCAGGTGAAGGGGGGGAAAGGGGAACAGTACCGACATTTACAGAAATTGATGCGAAGATGATGAAAGATATATTTTGCACTGTCTCGAGGATGGAGAATGTAATGGGAAATATAGTGACCCAGATCGGGGCAGTGCAAACGGATGTCAGTGTAATACGGGACGAGATGGAGAAAATAAGGCAGCGCCTACATGCGATAGAGGAAAAGGTCCCTGCTTTAGAACACTCAGTACAGAAATCAAAAAAAGAGGTGGTCTCGTTAAGAGAAATGAATACTAGGATGGAACAGAGGTTAATAAGTCAGGAAGATAGATCAAGGAGATCTAATATAAGATGTGTAGGGATCCCAGAGCGTGCAGAGGGCGATAACTGTACGGAATATATGGAGAGATGGATAAGGGAAAACTGTAAGGAGGGTATTCTCTCCCCATTCTTTACTATTGAAAGAGCGCATAGGGTCCCTACAAAAAAAGCGGGCTCCAGGGGAACTTCCCAGACAGATATTGGTTAAATGTTTATTGGCTAAGGATCGTGATATAATTATATCCGACGCAAGAATTTTGGAAAAATATCAGATACAGGGTGTAAAGATAAGGTTGTTCCCAGATTATTCAGCTCAGACTAACGCCCATAGGAAAGAATATGTTGCTGTTAAAAAGAGACTAAGGGAAGCAGGCCTAAAGTACAGTTTATTGTTCCGGGCAAAATTAAGGGTAGAATATAAAGGCAAGACGGTTTTCTTTCAGAGTCCGGAGGAGGCCAGTGATTGGGCGGACGGAGAGGGCCTTTGAAGCTGGGGGGGTCGTGGAGGGGAAAGGAGTTAATATGTTAAGATATGGAGTCACCCCGACTGCTGGTTAGCGGGGGGGGGGGGCTATTCAAGGGGGGTGGGTGGGTATGTGGGGGTTGGGAGGAAGGGAGACCCTGTTATTATATATTTTTTCCTTTTCTTTTTTTTTTTTTTTTCTTTTCCTTTTTCTTTTTTTCTTCCCCCTCTGCTAGATGGTCAGGATTGTTTCATTGAATGTTAGAGGTTTACGTGAGAAAATAAAGAGATATGCTATCCTTTAGTGGATGAAGAGGTTTCTGCCAGCCATCATTTGCCTACAGGAGACACACTTAGATAAGGAATCTTTGAGATGGTTGGAGAAAAAATAGATAGGGGCAAGTTACCATTCTGTATATACCACTTATTCAAGAGGGGTCTCAATTTTGATCCATAATAAAATTAAATGGGAGTGTCTGTCATGCGAGGCTGATGACTATGGCAGGTACCTCTTTCTATATTGTAATATAGAAGAGGTTAAGATGGTAATTGAAAATATATATATCCCCCCCACCATATAAGTCAGATGTTTTGTATCAACTGTATAGATTTATGCTGAATAGACAGGAATCTATAATGATAGCGATAGGAGACTATAATGCGGTAATGAATCCACTCAGGGATAGAACATCTAGCAGAGGGGGAAGAACTCAGAATGTAGATTTTTATAAACTAGCCCATGAATTTAATTGGGTTGATGTCTGGCGTTTCCAGAACCCGGATGAAATCATGTATTCCTGCTATTCAAAAACACATCAAACTTGGTCTAGAATAGATATGGTCCTGGGAAATAAAAAATTAATGTCCTATAATAGGATTAAAATAAAGTACTTGCCCATGGCCTTATCAGATCATAACGCGGTGGTAATGGATTTAGAATTGAATAAAAAGAAAAATTTACCTCTGTTTAAGTCCAATCCTCATTGGTTATCAATGATTTCAGATAAAGAGAGTATAACTGAAGATTTAAAAATCTTTTTTAGGGAGAATAACCACTCCGCGAGTAGGCTAATCGTTTGGGATACTGCTAAAGCATATTTGAGAGGACTGCTTTTCAAAAAAGTGAACTACTGGAAAAAACTACTAGGGAAAGGGGGACCGTATTGGAGAAAAAAGTTCAAGAAGCAGGAATAACATGTGCAAAATACCCCACTGAACTGAATAAGAAAATATGTGAGGAAGAACAGGAAAAGTTAAAGTTATATCAAATGGATAGAAGCAGGAAAGAATTACTTTTCCAAGGGATTCGGTTAGCCTCAGAAGGAGAAAAAGTTGGTAAACTTCTGGCAAGCATAGTGAGAAACCAAAGAGGGAAATCTTGGATTAAAGATAAAAGGGGTATAGTAACTAACACACCTGAAGGAATTAAAGAAGTGTTCCTGGAATATTTCCAGGAGCTATATAAGTCTAGGGTAAATTACTCAATACAAGATTTAGAGCTATACCTAGATCAGATTCCCCTCAGAGAGATATTGCATGCCCAAAAAGAATTTTTAGAAAAAGAAATATCAACGGCGGAAATAAACGAGGTTCTGGGACGGGTAAAACCTGAAAAAGCACCAGGATGTGATGGGCTACCTTTTGAAATATATAAAACTTTCTCCCAGGTGTTAGTACCCGAATTAAAAATAACATTGGATGAGGCCAAAAAAAAATGGGGATTTACCAGATTCTATGAAAGAGGCAATTATTACACTAATCCCAAAAAAGGGTAAAAAACAATTAGACCCTGGATCATATAGGCCAATATCGCTTTTAAATACGGATGTCAAAATTTTAGCTAAAATTTTGGCCGAAAGGCTATCAAAAGTGATTAAAAGTGTAATTAATGAAGATCAAACTGGATTCATACCTGGAAGAACGATATATTCAAATATAAGAAGGTTGTTTTTAAATATTGAAGCCAATAGATTAAAAGTGGGGGAAAAAGCGGTACTCTCATTGGATGCCCAAAAGGCATTTGACTGTATTGAATGGGAATATTTATGGATAGTATTAAAAAGATTCGGTATAGGGGATGGATTTATAAGGTGGGTACAGTTAATATACTCTAACCCTAGGGCCAGAGTGATGGTGGATGGGAGCGTGTCCCTGCCCCTTGCCCTATATCGGGGCACTAGGCAGGGGTGCCCTCTCTCTCCACTATTGTTTGCTATTGCGATTGAACCTTTGGCATGTATAATAAGAAGTGATAGGGAGATTAAATGTTTTCACTATGAGGGTGGGGAAGAAAAACTGCTAATGTACGCAGATGATATTCTCCTATTTATGCACAATACTGGGGATCAGTTCAGTAAAGTTATAGATATAATTGATAGTTTTTTTTTTTTTCTGGACTAAATATTAATTGGGGTAAATCACATATGATGATGCTGGGAGATGTACAACCACAGGGGGTTTTAAAGGTACAGGTGCTTGGTAAACAGGAAAACTTTAAATATTTAGGGATACAAATTTCTGGAAATGTTGGGGAATATGAAAAATTAAATGTACTCCCCCTTATAAAAGAACTTAGGACCAAAATACATATCTGGCGAAGATTACCGATGTCAATACAGGGCCGGGTAAATTTAATAAAAATGGTTTTCCTCCCTAAAATACTCTATGTCCTTCAAAATGCCCCAGTTAGGTTGCCGCAGGGTACTTTTAGACTATTGGATAGCTTAATGGGAGATTTCCTCTGGAAAGGTATGATCCCCAGAATAAAGAGAGAGATACTCCAGTTCCCAGTGAGTGAAGGTGGACTAGCTGTTCCGAATTGGTATTTGTATTACTTAATTACACAATATGGTCATATAAAAGTTAGTTTAAATGGTTTAGTGGGTAAGCAGGTACTAAATAGATTGGGTTGGAAAGAAGAATGGAATTATTTAGAGGTGCTGGAATCAGGTACACTTGGTAGAAATAATACTGGAAATAGAATTTTAAATTATATATATGGGTGGAAATTAAAAAAATACTAGAGATTAAAGGGTTTTTGTATTATACACCTATTTGGAAAAATGTCCATCTTAAGAAATTGCAGGGGATTAAGGTGTATATAGATTGGGAAAAAAACGGGGTGAAATATATAAACCAGATATTTGAGCAGGGCAAATTGAAAGACTTCAATATAATGGTTAGAGAGTTCGGTATACCGCAAAAAGATATATATAAATATTTTCAGCTTAGGCACGCTTTGCATACAGTTTTGCAAGAGGATAAATATAAGATGGAAAGATCTGATACACTGTATAACTTTATTAATGCAGGTGAAAGAGGAGGAGCAACGGCTAAATGATATAGGATATTGATGAAGGGAAAAAAGAAACGGGTTATAATTCCTGCCAGGATAAAATGGGAAAATGAACTACAATCTTTTACGGAAGAAAAATGGAATGACGATTTAAAAAACTATGCAGTAGTCTCTAATAGGGGCTCACATAAGATCTCACAATTTTTTGTAGTTCATAGGCTCCATCGATCCCTACAGATATTGAAAAAAATGGGTGTTAGAATTTCCGATAACTGTACGAAATGTGGGGGAGAGAATGCTGACTTAATACATTGTTTTTGGAGATGCCCAAGATTGTTCAGATACTGGACAGAAATAACGGAAACTGTATATTTAACCTTGAAGGTCCAAATATCAGAAGACCCCATGATTTGTATTTTGGGGGCAACCGAACATCTGAGGTTGAATAGAGATACAGGAATGGTCTTGAGTAAGGTGTTATTTCAAGCCAGACTCCTTATACTAAAGAAATGAGTAGGGGCGGACCCTCCAACAGCGGGACAGTGGAGAAAAGCAGTAGACAACATGATTAAAGAAGAACGAGCGATGGAGGGCCACGCTAGAAAAGTAAAAAGTGTTGATGAATTATGGAAGAACTGGTTGCTTTAGGGCTAGATAGATGGAATATTTTTATTTATTTTTTCCCCCCTTGCGTCTCCCTCTCCCCCCTCCCCCCACCATAAGGGTTTTGGGTGGGTAAATGGGGAATGAAGTTATATGTTTATACATAGGAAAAATTGGTATGGTTCTTTTTTTGATATACTAAAAATTTAATTTTTTATCATGTTGAATTTTTTCTATTCTTGTTGAGATGATGGAAATAAAGAGATATTGAAAAATTTTTTTTTTTTTTAATTTATATTATTTTTCTGTGATAAGATCGCATTTGCGAGCCAGTAAGTGACTGTGTGGTCCACAGACAGTATTGTATGTACACCATCCATACAGGGTGTCACAGACAATACCTTGCAGATAAAAATAATTCAATTTATATTATTTATCTGTGATATAATCACAGTTACAAGCCAATGAGTGACTGTGTGGCCCACAGACAATACTGTGTGCACACCATCCATACAGGGTGCCACAGACAATACTTTGCAGATAAAAATAATTTAATTTATATTATTTATCTGTGATATAATCACATTTGCAAGCCAGTAAATGACTGTATGGCCCACAGAAAGTACTGTGTGCACACCATCCATACAGGGTGCCACAGACAATACTTTGCAGATAAAAATAATTCAATTTATATTATTTATCTGTGATATAATCGCATTTGCAAGCCAGTGAGTGACTGTGTGGCCCACAGACAGTACTGTGTGCACAAAAATTCTTACAGGGTGTCACAGACAATACCTTGCACATAAAAATAATTCAATTTATACAATTTAACTGTGATATAATCGCAGTTACAAGCCAGTGAGTGACTTTGTGGCCCACAGACAGTACTGTGTGCACACCATCCATACAGGGTGTCACAGACAATACCTTGCAGATAAAAATAATTTAATTTATATTATTTATCTGTGATATAATCGCATTTGCGAGCCAGTGAGTGACTGTATGGCCCACAGAAAGTACTGTGTGCACACCATCCATAAAGGGTGTCACAGACAATACCTTGCAGATAAAAATAATTCAATTTATATTATTTATCTTTGATATAAATCGCATTTACAAGCCAGTGAGTGACTGTCTGGCCCACAGACAGTACTGTGTGCACACCATCCATACAGGGTGTCTCATACAATACCTTGCAGATAAAAATAATTTAATTTATATTATTTATCTGTGATATAATCACATTTGCAAGCCAGTGAGTGACTGTGTGGCCCACAGACAGTACTGTGTGCGCACCATCCATACAGGGTGCCACAGACAATACCTTGCAGATACCAATAAATCAATTTATATTATTTATCTGTGATATAATCGCATTTGCAAGCCAGTGAGTGACTGTCTGGCCCACAGACAGTACTGTGTGCACACCATCCATACAGGGTGTCTCATACAATACCTTGCAGATAAAAATAATTTAATTTATATTATTTATCTGTGATATAATCACATTTGCAAGCCAGTAAATGACTGTATGGCCCACAGAAAGTACTGTGTGCACACCATCCATACAGGGTGCCACAGACAATACTTTGCAGATAAAAATAATTCAATTTATATTATTTATCTGTGATATAATCGCATTTGCAAGCCAGTGAGTGACTGTGTGGCCCACAGACAGTACTGTGTGCACAAAAATTCTAACAGGGTGTCACAGACAATACCTTGCACATAAAAATAATTCAATTTATACAATTTAACTGTGATATAATCGCAGTTACAAGCCAGTGAGTGACTTTGTGGCCCACAGACAGTACTGTGTGCGCACCATCCATACAGGGTGCCACAGACAATACCTTGCAGATACCAATAAATCAATTTATATTATTTATCTGTGATATAATCGCATTTGCAAGCCAGTGAGTGACTGTCTGGCCCACAGACAGTACTGTGTGCACACCATCCATACAGGGTGTCTCATACAATACCTTGCAGATAAAAATAATTTAATTTATATTATTTATCTGTGATATAATCACATTTGCAAGCCAGTGAGTGAATGTGTGGCCCACAGACAGTACTATGTGCACACCATCCATACAGAATGTCACAGACAATACCCTGCAGATAAAAATAATTTAATTTATATTATTTTTCTGTGATAAGATCGCATTTGCGAGCCAGTAAGTGACTTAGGTGCCCACAGACAGTACTGTATGTACCCCATCCATACAGGGTGTCACAGACAATACCTTGCAGATAAAAATAATACAATTTATATTATTTCTCTGTGATATAATCATAGTTACAAGCCAGTGAGTGCCTACGTGGCCCACAGACAGTACTGTGTGCACACCATCCATACAGGGTGTCACAGACAATACCTTGCAGATAAAAATAATTCAATTTATACTATTTATCTGTGATATAATCGCAGTTACAAGCCAGTGAGTGACTGTGTGGCCCACAGACAGAAATGTGTGCACACCATCCATACAGGGTGTCACAGACAATACCTTGCAGATAACAATAATTCAATTTATATTATTCATCTGTGATATAATCGCATGACGAGGACAATGGCAATACATTCGGTCCACCACACCACCTACCATACCTAATCTACCCCCAATCCCATAGAAATAAATACACAACACCACTGCTTGGATTTAATCGGCCACAGCAGCCGTTTATTAAATAAATACATAACATCATTAACATATAAATTAACCCATGACGAGGGAGGTCCTAGAAGCCCCAATAACCTCATAAACACCAATAAAACCTGCGTCTCCATCTTGCCCCTAGCCGTTGAACCCAGCTCGGAGGCAGCAACTGATGGACGCGTAGTTAGTTACTACCAGCTCCTCAATGAGAGTCCAGCCCCTCCCGCGGGGCCCTCCCATCCTCAGGTACCACCATATTCTTCCACTTCAAGGACCTCCCCCGCCATCATGACTGCCTCGATAAAAGAAAAAAGGAACCCAACCCCAGCCCCCCACACCGCAATCACCAAAGGGCCGGGAGGGTGGGCGTTCTCTTGCCCTGGCCGCAATGCTCTCTCTCTCCCGCCTCTTCCCCCTCGCTCGCGCTAGCCACGCCCCCCGCTCCCCTGACAACTCGCGCCTAAGCTGTCCCTACCTCCCTACCTAACCCCTACCTCACCTGTCCCTTCACTGCCACCGCCTCTTCATGAACGGCCTCCCCCACCGCTGCGCTCCTCGTCCGGCCTGACTTGAAAAGGGCAATAGCAATACGTTGGGTCCACCACACCACCTACCATACCTAATCTACCCCCAATCCCATAGAAATAAATACACAACACCACTGCTTGGATTTAATCGGCCACAGCAGCCGTTTATTAAATAAATACATAACATCATTAACATATAAATTAACCCATGACGAGGGAGGTCGTAGAAGCCCCAATAACCTCATAAACACCAATAAAACCTGCGTCTCCATCTTGCCCCCAGCCGTTGAACCCAGCTCGGAGGCAGCAACTGATGGACACGTAGTTAGTTACTACCAGCTCCTCAGTGAGAGTCCAGCCCCTCCCGCGGGGCCCTCCCATCATCAGGTACCATCATATTCTTCCACTTCAAGGACCTCCCCCGCCTCCAAGAATGCGCAGTTTGACCTCCTCAAACCTGCGCGTCCCTGCTCATCCGTGACGCTGTCTCCACACCACTCTGGAATCCCAGAGACCACAAATCCGTCCCCACCGCATTCAGATGTACCCCATCTGCTCTCCAAAAAGCACCTTCACCCTTCTCCAGCTCCACATGTCGCACCACCACAGCCCCATTCTTCGCCATAAAATTACCCACGCCCTATTTACCTTTATCCGGGCCTTGTTAATACTTTCCACCAACCTTGCCCCCCTCCAAGCAGTCCGCGGAACAATGTCCGACCAAACCGTTACTATACCTGGAAACAGCTCCCAAATCCTCAGCAGATCAAACTTAACGTCCCTAATCAACTCCCTAAATGGCCGCCTACCCAAATCGTTGCCCCCCACATGAAGCACCAACACATCCGGCGGGCGATCCAACCGCGCAAAGCGATGAACCTCCCGCAACACTCCCCCCCACAACATCCCCCTAACCCCTAACCACCTGACCGTGGCTAACTCCGGACTAAAACCCAACTGGCACCCACACGGCCGCACATCCGCTCTGATCGCCCCCCAAAAAACATATGAGTGACCCAAGATCCACACCAAGGCCGCCGCAACACCTGCAAACAACAAAGGAAAAATTAATTAACACAAACGTACCCTCCCGCACCCCACTACAAAAACCCCAACCGAACATACGATTTAAACCGCACCGACTCAACGCCCAATTCTCCTAATCCCATCATCACTGACCCCCAACCTCGCCGCCTCAGTTGCGGCCCCAATCCGAAAAGAATGCCCAGCATAGCCCTTTTCTGGCACGCCCAACCCTCTCAAACATTTTTTGAACACTGCCAGAAACTGAAATCTGGACAAAAAGGAACCATCCTTATGCCTAAGAAATGGCAGCGCATCCTTTTTAATCGCCGACCCATAAGTACCCACACACCGCACTGGGCACATACCACAACCCGGAACCGCAAACAACGCAAACTGCTGCCCCCTACCCTCCTGATCTGTTTTCGACCTCCGAATCCGGACCACCACCCTATCCCCTGCCAGCTCCACATCCTTGCACCGCAGCCCCCCTGCTCTGCTAACACTGCCACTCACCAACTCCCCTAATCTAAAGGCTCCAAAGAACGCTAGCGCAAAAGCCGCCCTAAACAACCCCAGCTCCCAGCTCCTACAAATGACACTTAACTGCTCGCCCATCCGCAACAACAGCTCAAAAGACACCGGCCTCCTCTGATCCATCACCTTACCCCCCCCCTCGCCAACCCTTCAACACCTGCCGTACCAAGAAACCTTTAGTCAAATCCGGCAGCCCCCTCAACCGAAACCCAAAAGCCACCCCCGCAATAAAACGATTCACTTTGGACACCGTCCAACCCTCCCTCTTCAAACAACCCAGCAACTGCAACAGCCCAACATCCCCACCCCCACCACCAGTCCCCCTGGTCTCATTCCAACACTCCCAGGTCGTCCACGCCTTACCATACTCCCTCCAAGTACCCGGACTCAGCGAATCCCTCAACAACCCCATTACTTCTCCTCCAGGATCCCCCAGAGCCACGGCGGACACTCCAGACCCTCCACCTCCGCTTCTGGCGCTAGAAGCCGGAACCGCTCCCACTGTGAACGAGAAAGAGAATCCGCCACAGAATTAGACATACCAGCCACATGCTCCGCCACCCACACATTAATCGACAAACAACGCAACACCAAAAACTGCAAAAGCCGAACCACTGGCGGAGAAGACGCTGACAAACTGTTGATAGCCTGAACCACCCCAAGATTGTCGCAATGAAACCGCACCTTCCGATTCCCAAATTTCTCCCCCTACAGCACAACCGCCATGACAATGGGAAAAAGCTCTAACAACGCCAGATTCCTCACCCAGCCTCGAGTCACCCACGCCTCCGGCCACCTACCCGCACACCATTCTCCCTGGCAATAAGCCCCAACCCCCCCCCCCCCCGACGCATCTGTATACAACTCGAAATCCGTGCTATCACACAACCCCCCCATCACGAACGTCCGCCCATTGTACTGCCCCAAAAATTCCGCCCACACCCTCAGATCCCCTTTTAACTCTTTCCCCAACCTTATGAAGTGATGAGGCGCCGACACCCCAGCCGTTGCAGCAGCCAACCGCCTGCAGAAAATCCTCCCCATCGGCATAATCTGACATTTGAAATTAAGCTTCCTTAACAACGACTGCAAATCCCGCAACCTAATCTTCTCCTTCCCTATGGCTCACTCAATCCCACTGCGCAAATACAGTATCTTATCCTCCGGCAGCCTACACTCCATCCGCTCAGTATCTATGACAATCCCCAGAAAACATAACTCCGTCACCGGACCCACCATCTTCTCCCGCTCTAACGGCACTCCAAAACGCTCAAAAACCGACTGCACCGTGTGCAACAACAAAGAACAAACCTGCGAATCCGCCGGCCCTAAACACAAAAAGTCGTCCAGGTAATGTATAATTGACGAACAACCCGACACTTCAATCGCCACCCACTCCAAAAACGAGCTAAAAGTCTCAAAATACGCACACGAGAGGGAGCACCCCATAGGCAAACACCTATCAACAAAATACTCCCCCTCCCAAAAACAGCCCAACAAACCCATGCTCTCCACGTGAACCGGAAGCAAACGAAAAGCCGCCTCAACATCAACCTTTGCCAACAACGTCCCCCGCCCCCACCGCCTCACCCACCTAACAGCCGCGTCAAAGGAAGTATAGACCACCGAACAAAGCTCAGGATCAATACCGTCATTGACCGACGCACCCTTCGGGTAAGACAAATGATTAATGAGCCGAAACTTATTCGGCTCCTTCTTCGGCACCACCCCCAAAGGAGACACCTTAAGATTCGGAAGCGGCGGCTCCCTGAACGGGCCCGCCATCCGCCCCAACTCAACCTCTCTCCTCAATTTTTCCCCCACCACTCCCCCATGCTCAAGCGCAGACCTAAGGTTCTTGTGAACAATAGGCCCCGCCGCCACCACAGAGGGAATGCGAAAACCAAACCTAAACCCGTCCCCCAACAACCTGGCCGCCTCCCGATCCGGATACCTATCGAGAAACTCCTGCATCTCGTCCACCCGCACCGGAGTCAGTCCCTTTTCCAGCCCCCTCACCCACCCACTGCCTTCCCCCCTTAAAGCAACGGCTAGCTCCATGGGAGCCCCCACACACTGTGCAATCGTGCTTGAATTTGCACTTGGCCCCAAATCTGCAGTTTCCCTCATTAAAGAGGAAACACAGCCCCTTTGCCGACGCAGCCACCAACCCCCCCCGGAGAGGACCCCCCAGGCTCCCACCGAAAGGACTGCCCAGCCCTAGGCGGCGCCGTCACCCTCAGCCACAGCCCAATATCCTTATGATCCCACCAGATATCAGGCCTCACCGCCTTACGCTGCCGGAACTGCTCATCATAACGGAGCCAGCCCACCCCCCCGTAAACCCGATACGCTTCCCCTATGGCATCCTGATAGCAAAACAGGGCCGAACAGCATTCCGGGGACCTCTCCCCAATGACACTTGCTAAAATGACAAACGCCTGCAGCCAATTAGCAAATGTGCGCGGGATCAACCGATGCCGTCGCTTATCCTCCTCCTCCACCTTCTTACTCTCATCCTTCTTCCCCCTGCGCAAGTTAAACCTTTCCAACGGGAGCAACGAAAAAATCTCCACATACTCCCCCTTCCAAATTCTCTCCCTCACCTCCTGCTTCAAATGAGCCCCCAAAGGGCCCTCAAAGCACACATACACCTCGCCATGCGCCCTGTCATCCAACCTCTGCCCTTCCTTATCCCCCCCAACCTGAGTCTCAAACGACACCGACCCAGCCGCCCCCCCCCCGGCGTCCCAGCCACAGACCCCGGCAACACTCCCCACCCCGGCAATGGCGACCCCCCTCCCAACCCCAAACCAGACAACCATCCCGCCAGCCCACCCAAAAACTGCCCCAACCCCTTACCTAACTCGCCCATGGCCACCCCCCCCAGCCCCCCCCTACCGGGAAGCCCTGCGCTAAAATGGGACCCCATGCAATCTCACCAGGCACCACGGGCGCTGTGACTCCCGCTGATGCTGATCCAGACTCCCGTTGCACCGACACTTCACCGGCGTAGCTCGTGGATGTCGACGGCTGCTCCTCCTGGACCACTTGAACGACCCTCCTGAACGTCCACCGTTCCTGGTTCCGCATCCACCGTGACTGCAGCAGGAAGCGGGGAAGGGGGCGTCCCGCTCCTCTCAGGGCCCCGCCGTGTAGTGGGATTCCTCCCGCGGCGAGAGCGACTCGCTAAAGGCTGAGCGGCCACCCTCCGCCGCAGAGGGGCTCCCTACTCGGCGCCGGACCCGGGGGGTGCTTTCAGGGCTGAGGCGCGCCGGTGGGTGTCCCCGCCGTGGCCGGGCCGCCCGTTCCAGAGGGGTAGCCATAGGAGCAGGCAAAACTCTGCACGCACCCACCTGCTCCTGCAGCCAGGCCGCCGCACCTCCGCCTCTCTCCTCAGCCAATCCAGCATCTCTTCCACGGACATCACCGGCGCCGCCATCTCACTGCCTGTCCGCTCCGTTCTCTTGCCCTGGCCGCAATGCTCTCTCTCTCCCGCCTCTTCCCCCTCGCTCGCGCTAGCCACGCCCCCCGCTCCCCTGACAACTCGCGCCTAAGCTGTCCCTACCTCCCTACTTAACCCCTACCTCACCTGTCCCTTCACTGCCACCGCCTCTTCATGAACGGCCTCCCCCACCGCTACGCTCCTCTTCCCGCCTGACTTTTGCAAGCAAGTGAGTGACTGTATGGACCACAAACCATTTATACAGTGTGTCACAGAAAATACCTTGTAGATGAAAATAATTCAATTTATATTATTAATCTGTGATATAATCGTAGTTACAAGCCAATAAGTGACTGTGTGGACCACAGAGAGTACTGTGTGCACATCAGCTATACAGGGTGTCACAGACAATATCTTGCAGATAAAAATAATTAAATTTATATTATTTATCTGTGATATAATCGCAGTTACAAGCTAGTGGGTGACTGTGTGGCCCACAGACAGTACTGTGTGAAACACCATCCATACAGGGTGTCACAGACAATACCTTGCAGATAAAATAATTAAATTTATATTATTTATCTGTGATATAATCGCATTTGCAAACCAGTGAGTGACTGTATGGCCCACAAAAAAGTACAGTGTGCACACCATCCATACAGGGTGTCACAAACAATTCTTTGCAGATAAAAATAATTCAATTTATATTATTTATCTGTGATATAATCGCAGTTACAATCCGATAAGTGACTGTGTAGCCCACAGACAGTACTGTGTGCACACCATCCATACAGGGTGTCACAGACAACACCTTGCAGATTAAAATAATTTAATTTATATTATTTATCTTTGATATAATCGCAGTTACAATCCAGTGAGTGAATGTGTAGCCCACAGACATTACTGTGTGCACACCATCCATACAGGGTGTCACAGACAATACCTTGCAGATAAAAATAATTCAATGTATATTATTTATCTGTGATATAATCGTAGTTACAAGCCAGTGGGTGACTGTGTGGCCCACTGACAGTACTGGTTGCACACAATCCATACAGGGTGTCAGAGACAATACCTTGCAGATAAAATAATTAAATTTATAATATTTATCTGTGATATAATCGCATTTGCAAGCCAGTGAGTGACTGTATGGCCCACAGAAAGTACTGTGTGCACACCATCCATAAAGGGTGTCACAGACAATACCTTGCAGATAAAAATAATTCAATGTATATTATTATCTGTGATATAATCGCAGTTACAATCCAGTGAGTGACTGTGTAGCCCACAGACAGTACTGTGTGCACACCATCCATACAGGGTGTCACAGACAATACCTTAAAGATAAATATAATTAAATTTATATTATTTATCTGTGATATAATCACATTTGCAAGCCAGTGAGTGACTGTCTGGCCCACAGACAGTACTGTGTGCACTCCAAACATACAGGGTGTCACAGACAATACCTTGCAGATAAAAATAATTCAATTTATATTATTTATCTGTGATATAATCGTAGTTACAAGCCAATGAGTGACTGTGTGGACTACAGAGAGTACTGTGTGCACACCATCCATACAGGGTGTCACAGACAATACCTTGAAGATAAATATAATTCAAAAATAATTAAATTTATATTATTTATCTGTGATATAATCACATTTGCAAGCCAATTTATATTATTTATCTGTGATATAATCGCAGTTACAGGCCAGTGAGTTACTGTGTGGCCCATAGACAATACTATGTGCACACCATCCATACAGGGTGTCACAGACAATATCTTGCAGATAAAAATAATTAAATTTGTACTATTTTTCTGTGATATAATCGCATTTGCAAACCAGTGAGTGACTGTATAGCCCACAGACAGTACTGTGTTCAATCCATTTATACAGGGTGTCACAGACAATGCCTTGCAGATACCAATAAATTTATTTATATTATTTATCTGTGATAAAATCGCATTTGCAAGCAAGTAAGTGACTGTGTGGCCCACAGACAGTACTGTGTGCACACCATCCATACAGGGTGTCACAGACAATACCTTGCAGATATCAATAATTCAATTTATATTATTTATCTGTGATAAAATCGTAGTTACAAGCCAGTGGGCGACTGTGTGGCCCACAGACAGTACTGGTTGCACACCATCCATACAGGGTGTCACAGACAATACTTTGCAGATAACAATAATTCAATTTATATTATTTATCTGTGATGTAATCGCATTTGCAAGCCAGTAAGTGACTGTGTGACCCACAGACAGTACTGTGTGCACACCATCCATACAGGCTGTCACAGACAATACCTTGCAGATACCAATAAATCAATTCATATTCTTTATCTGTGATATAATCGCATTTTCAAGCCAGTGAGTGACTGTGTGGCCCACAGACAGTACTGTGTGCACACCATCCATATAGAGTGTCACAAACAATACCTTGCAGATAAAAATAATTTAATTTATATTATTTATCTGTGATATAATCGCATTTGCAAGCCATTTATATTATTTTTTTGTGATATAATCGCATTTGCGAGCCAGTGAGTAACTTTGTGGACCACAGACAGTACTGTGTGCACACCATCCATACAAGGTGTCACAGACAATACCTTGCAGATAAAATGATTCAATTTATATTATTTCTCTGTGATATAATCGCAGTTACAATCCGATAAGTGACTGTGTAGCCCACAGACAGTACTGTGTGCACACCATCCATACAGGGTGTCACAGACAATACCGTGCAGATAAAAATAATTCAATTTATATTATTTATCCTTGATATAATCGTAGTTACAATCCAGTGAGTGAATGTGTAGCCCACAAACAGTACTGTGTTCACAGCATCCATACAGGGTGTCACAGACAATACCTTGAAGATAAATATAATTCAATTTATATTATTTAACTGTGATATAATTGCATTTGGAAGCCAGTGAGTGACTGTATGGCCCACAGACAGTACTGTGTGCAAAACATCCATACAGGCTGTCACAGACAATACCTTGCAGATAAAAATAATTCAATTTATATTATTTATCTGTGATATAATCGTAGTTACAAGCCAATGAGTGACTGTGTGGACTACAGAGAGTACTGTGTGCACACCACCTATACAGGGTGTCACAGACAATACCTTGCAGAGAAAAATAATTCAATGTATATTATTTATCTGCGATATAATCGTAGTTACAAGCCAGTGGGTGACTGTGTGGCCCACTGACAGTACTGGTTGCACACAATCCATACAGGGTGTCACAGACAATACCTTGCAGATAAAATAATTAAATTTATAATATTTATCGGTGATATAATCGCATTTGCAAGCCAGTGAGTGACTGTATTGCCCACAGAAAGTACTGTGTGCAACCATCCATAAAGGGTGTCACAGACAATACCTTGCAGATAAAAATAATTCAATTTATATTATTATCTGTGATATAATCGCAGTTACAATCCAGTGAGTGACTGTGTAGCCCACAGACAGTACTGTGTGCACACCATCCATACAGGGAGTCACAGACAATACCTTGCAGATAAAAATAATTAAATTTATATTATTTATCTGTGATATAATCACATTTGCAAGCCAGTGAGTGACTGTCTGGCCCACAGACAGTACTGTGTGCACTCCAAACATACAGGGTGTCACAGACAATACCTTGCAGATAAAAATAATTCAATTTATATTATTTATCTGTGATATAATCGTAGTTACAAGCCAATGAGTGACTGTGTGGACTACAGAGAGTACTGTGTGCACACCATCCATACAGGGTGTCACAGACAATACCTTGAAGACAAATATAATTCAAAAGTAATTAAATTTATATTATTTATCTGTGATATAATCGTAGTTACAAGCCAGTGGGTGACTGTGTGGCCCACTGACAGTACTGGTTGCACACCATCCATACAGGGTGTCACAGACAATACCTTGCAGATAAAAATAATTCAATTTGTACTATTTTTCTGTGATATAATCGCATTTGCAAACTAGTGAGTGACTGTATGGCCCACAGACAGTACTGTGTTCAATCCATTTATACAGGGTGTCACAGACAATGCCTTGCAGATACCAATAAATTTATTTATATTATTTATCTGTGATAAAATCGCATTTGCAAGCAAGTAAGTGACTGTGTGGCCCACAGACAGTACTGTGTGCACACCATCCATACAGGGTGTCACAGACAATACCTTGCAGATATCAATAATTCAATTTATATTATTTATCTGTGATAAAATCGTAGTTACAAGCCAGTGGGCGACTGTGTGGCCCACAGACAGTACTGGTTGCACACCATCCATACAGGGTGTCACAGACAATACTTTGCAGATAACAATAATTCAATTTATATTATTTATCTGTGATGTAATCGCATTTGCAAGCCAGTAAGTGACTGTGTGACCCACAGACAGTACTGTGTGCACACCATCCATACAGGCTGTCACAGACAATACCTTGCAGAAACCAATAAATCAATTCATATTATTTATCTGTGATATAATCGCATTTTCAAGCCAGTGAGTGACTGTGTGGCCCACAGACAGTACTGTGTGCACACCATTCTTACAGGGTGTCACAGACAATACCGTGCAGATAAAAATAATTCAATTTATATTATTTCTCTGTGATATGCTCACAGTTACAAGCCAGTGAGCGACTGTGTGGCCGACAGACAGTACTGTGTGCACACCATCCATATAGAGTGTCACAAACAATACCTTGCAGAAAAAAATAATTCAATTTATATTAATTTTTTTGTGATATAATCGCATTTGCATGCCAGTGAGTGACTGTGTTGCCGACAGACAGTACTGTGTGCACTCCATCCATACAGGGTGTCACAGACAATACTGTGCAGATAAAAATAATTCAATTTATATTATTTCTCTGTGATATAATCGCATTCGCAAGCCAGTGAGTTACTGAGTGGCCCACAGACAGTACTATGTGCACATCATCCATACAGAGTGTCACAGACAATACCTTGTAGATAAAAATAATTTAATCTATATTATTTATCTGTGATATAATCGCAGTTACAATCCAGTGAGTGACTGTGTAGCCCACAGACAGTACTATGTGCACATTATCCATACAGGTTGTCACAGGCAATACCTTGCAGATAACAATAATTCAATTTATATATTACTTTTCTGTGATATAATCGCATTTGCAAGCCAGTGAGTGACTGTATGGCCCACAGACAGTACTGTGTTCAATCCATTTATACAGGGTGTCACAGACAATTCCTTGCAGATACCAATAAATTAATTTATATTATTTATCTGTGATAAAATCGCATTTGCAAGCAAGTAAGTGACTGTGTGGCCCACAGACAGTACTGTGTGCACACCATCCATACAGGGTGTCACAGACAATTCCTTGCAGATAACAATAATTAAATTTATATGATTTATCTGTGATATAATCGTAGTTACAAGCCAGTGGGCGACTGTGTGGCCCACAGACAGTACTGGTTGCACACCATTTATACAGGGTGTCACAGACAATACCTTGCAAATAAAATAATTACATTCATATTATTTATCTGTGATATAATCGCAGTTACAATCCACTGAGTGACTGTGTAGCCCACAGACAGTACTGTGTGCACACCATCCATACAGGGTGTCACAGACAATACCTTGCAGATACCAATAAATCAATTTATATTATTTATTTGTGGTCATGGCTACGGCAGAGAGCTAGTGCCACGAACATGCCGAGACCTAACAGATAAAAACCTACCTGCCTGGAGAGGTGGAGAAGTGCCCTTAGCCATGCCGTGGGTAAGCCTAAAAGGAGGCATACCCTGAGGAGTATGGAAAGGAAAGGGGAGGGAGGGTGGGGCACCGAAAACGCACGCAAATGAGGAGAGGGCGTGCCTCCTTTTAAGCGTGCCTACGCCCCTCCCACAAATGCAGGCTGAAATGTCAGCCTTAAGCTACTTGTGGTCATGGCTACGGCAGAGAGCTAGTGCCACGAACGTGCCGAGACCTAACAGAGAAAAACCTACCTGCCTAACTAATATGGCTGGAGAGGTGCCCTTAGCCATGCCGCGGGTAAGCCTAAAAGGGGGCAAAAACACACACGAGTAGGGAGAGAAAAACCTTTATTGCAGCGGACCATGTTACAATACCAAACTGTGGAATGCCTGGGATATCTCGGCCTGAGGGTTATGTATGTAGCGTGTGAAGCAAAAGGAGCGCCAGCGACCCATTTTGCTGATGACATGGCCGGGTACGTTGTGCTTTGAAGCCGCGGATGCAGCTCCAATGCGGAAGGAGTGCCCTGAAATGGCCTTGGGGTCGAAACCCAAGCCCGACGTCAGGGTGCGAACGTGCGAGATGAACTGCGAGGCCATGAGGGCCGAGGCCTGGAGCTGCCAGCAAACTCCTGAGTACTTGGACTGGGCACCACGCGTTAGTGGACTGGAAGAACTTCACCTCCACTGGCGGACCCACCTGCGAGGTTTTGGAAGTGAGGAGGTGTAAGGAGAAATGGTCGTTGTGCCATACTAGCTGACCCCTGGTTAGACCCTTGACCTGGCTGAAGTGCGGGTGAATTCGCCGGGTCTTAAGAACCCATAGAAACTAAGGTACATTGCGGCCTTGATGACCGTGCTGGGAAGGAGCCCAAAAGGAAGACCATCTAGGGAGGTTTAAAGCTTTCTAAATAATTCCCCTGACACGGGCTGCCTGCCCGGGATGGCTGCTTGACCACTCTTCTGAACACCCCTGAGTGTTGCCCTGACTGCTTGGGACAGGAAAAACGACCTACTTTCGGGGTCCTCCAACATGTGGAAATGTTGGACACCGGCCAAATACAATCTGATTATATTGAAGGATAGCTTTAGATCCGTGTGACAGTAGGCTATGAAAGCTGTGATGTAAGTGGTCTTGTCAGTGTCTTGTCTTGGATGTAGGACCATGAACCTATTGAAGGTGTTCCAAGCGGTCCTGTAGTTTCTGGCAGTATTAAAAGATAGACTTCTGCATCAAAGACTTTGCTGAAGCAAGGAAACGATTTAATCCATCACCAGATTTTGAAACAACGGAGGAGGTATCCCCACTCGGTCTGCCTCTGGCTTGACCTGAAAGAAAGTTTTGAAATTAAAGCGGGACAAGGCGTCTGCGGCCACATTATGAACACCCTGAATGTGCCGACACGCCACATGGAAGTTGTATTCCAGCGAGAGCCAGACCAGCCTGCGGAAAAAAGACATGATCTGTGGTGACTGCGATCTGCCCTTGGTGATGATGTCCACCACTGTCTGGTTGTCAGTGACGAACGCCACGGAAGAGTTGGCCCACTGGCTGCCCCAAACCTGGGCCGCCGCTACGATTGGATAAAATTCCAACAATGGGGATGATTTTAAGGCGGCTCTGGCTGATGAAACCTCTGGTGGCCAGGGACCCGCAAACCATTGGTTTCCACAGATCGGCGCAAAACCTCCGGAGGCGTCCGAAAAAATCAAGGTGGATGCTGGCCCCAGCTGAGGTACGAATAAAGAGACTCCATTCCAAGACGCCATGAAGTCCTTCCACATGGCCAGATCGGCCATGGCTTGGGCGTCCAGAGTGATGAGGCTGTCTTGCTCGGGGGCCGAGGGGAGTAACTGAAGGAGCCTGGACATGAAGGCCCTGCCCTGGGGCATGACTTTGGTGGCAAAATTGAGCATGCCTAGTAGGGACTGCAACTCGACCTTGGCGCACGTCCTGCTGCCTGCTGCCTTTGAGATGGCCTCCTTGATTTTTGCTAACTTCTCAGCTGGCAACCTGGCCTACATCTTCCCTGTGTCCAGGATTATGCCCAGGAAGGTAATTACCGTCGCGGGGCCTTCTGTTTTTGAGGGTGCCACCGGAACATTGAGTTGGGCAAACAGCCGAAGCAGAGCCTGGAGCTTGCTCGGCTGGCGGTCTGGGCTTTCGATTAGAAGAAAGTCATCCAAGTAATGGATGACCAGAGGGCAATCACAGTGGTTGACCAGGATCCAGTGCAATGCCTGAGCGAACTGGTCGAACAGCCAGGGGCTGCTCTTGGACCCGAACGTCAGGCGGTTGGCAAAGAAATACTGGTCTTGCCACTTGATGCCGTAGAACCTCCAAAGCTGTGGATGAATGGGCAGCAATTTAAAGGCATCGGTGATGTCCGCCTTAGCCAACCATGCCCCCCGACCAACTTGGAGAATCAATTGGATGGCCTCGTCTATGGTGGCGTAACTCATGGAAAACTCCTCGGATGGCACTAAGGAGTTTAGACTGGGTGTGCTGGAGCCATGAGGTGCCGACAAGTCATAGATGAGACGTTTTTTATTTGTGAACTGCTTGGACACAATACCAATGGGGTTTATCATCCAGAGGTCAAACGGTATGAAGGGAAAGGGGCCGATGAGAGATCCCTTCTCCAATTCTGACCTGATCAGAGTCCCCACCGGCTCGGGATCCCTGGTTGCCGACAGCAGATTGGGCCCTTCCCAAGAGGCTTGTGGGAGAGCTACCAGACCCGTGTGGAACCCGGTGGTGAACCCGGAAACCAGGAATCGCACAAACCGAGGGTTGTGATGATTGCGCAACAGGGATTCTAGCAGGACCACATTGACCCCGATTAGTCAGGATGGCCTTGATCTTTGTGGACACGCCAACTGTGGGTGAGCCCTGAAACAGCCTGCACACACATGAAGGGCCCTGCATTTGTTGTAGTAACAAGCATTCTGATTGAAATTGTTACAAACCTGGCTGTTGCCCAGGAAAACTATTGGCCGTCCTAGTTTGTCCGTGGCTGAGCCAGACCGTTGGAGGGACCCGGAGCTACTGGGAAGGGATATGCTCTGGGACATGGAGGGACCTGCATTGGGGCACCAATCAGCGGAGTGGGCGATGGACTGACATGATGCACACGCCGGGGCCCTGAGCCCCGCGAAATGCCGGCAGAAAAGCTCCATATCCATGGCCGCCCAGTTCGTGATGTGCTGGAATTGGACCAGTGCGGCGGCGGCTTTGGCTGAAAAGGAGCGATGATAATCGTAAAACGCCTGCCCGCCGTACTTGTGGACCAAGTCCGTGACCCTATACAGGTATGTGTCCAACTCCTCCCGCCTCTCAGGATGAACCAAGCAGATGACGTCCCTAAATAGGCTGAACGCCAGGACGAATTCCGTGATTGAGAGCTTTTTGTTGAGACGGGGATCCCTGGCCTTGAGGACAATGGATACATCGCCGCAATCTATCGTTTTACTGTCAACCATGTCATGGGTGGCTATCAAGATGGATGCCAAATTGACATCCTTCCCTTCTAAGATGTCTTTTTTGATGTGGCAGGGAATGAAATGCGAGGGAGCAATCTCGGGAGTATGCGGGACCCTACCTGGGGGAATGGGCCCTGGAGTGGAGGTTACAGGTAAGGCTAGAGTGGACCGGTCAGGTGGCAGCCCCTGGAAGGACTCGACGGCCGAGAGTCTGGACTGGACGTCCGAAACCGAGGAGGCGATGGAGTTCATCATGGCATGTAATTGCGTGAGGGACACCTGGAGGGTGGACATGGAGACTTGCTCCAAGTCCGGGGCTGCTGGTTCAGCCATAAGCAGCCTATATAGTTCAGCTTTACGGGTGGAGGCAGGGTATTGGATCCCTCTCCGGTTGAGCTCCGCGACCAGTTTCGGAATTGTCCAACTCCTTAACGATGAGGAGCTGGGCCGCTCGGATGCGGGGGTTTCCGGTACCGACAGGTCCTCCTCGATATTTGACACGTGCGACATACTGCGGCTGCGAAGAGACAAAATAGAAGCAACGTTTGACCAGGAAGCCTCGTATTATTGAATGACACCCGAGTCGTGAATGGTGATTAAAGGAGGATTAGCAGAAGTGAGTGTCTAGTGCTCTGAAGAGCAGGACCATGGACTAAGCGTGAAGTGACGTGAGAAGGCTAAAATGGGCTCGGCCCTGGACAGGGAAATGAAAATTGAAAAGAACAAAAACAACATCAATCCTGAAATCGTACCGAAGTAGGGAATACTGAAAACAAATCTGAAAAATGACAGGCGACAGGAGCAGGAGATTATCAATGTGAATCGGCCATGTGACAGGCAACAAAAACACCAAGTGAGACCTTGAGTGATGTACGCACCGGCAGACATAAATGAACTACATATGCTTGAGCGCAATAGACTATGGTCTGAGAAGCAACGAACGTGCACTCCAGACGTTAGAGTCAACCGAACCGGGACGTACATCAACGTCCAGCCGGTGGCGAACACGGTGATGTGAACGCACGCCCGATGTGTGACGGGCAGCAGATGACCAATAACAACTTAGTTTGAACAGTTTAAACACATGAGCCTGAGCCGTTGCAGGCGACAGATAATACATGGAGAAACGTGGCCTGAAGCGTAACAGACAACAGATTATGCAAATGAAGACGTAAGCCTGAAGCGTGACAGGCGACAGATGATAAAATTTAAAACGTAAGCCTGAAACGTAACAGGCAACAGATGATGAAAATAAAAAACGTAAGCCTGAGGCGCGAACAGGCAGCAGATGATGCATTGCCATATGTGAGCCGCCTGAGGCGTGACTGACAACAGATGAAAGATTGACGTGAGCTTGAACGTGACAGGCAACAGATGATACATTTTGAACAAAAACGTGAGCCTGAACCGTGGCAGGCACCCGACATGGTGAAAACATAAACGTAAGCCTGGAGCTCCACAGGCTGCCAATGGCAACAATACACGAGTCTGAAGTGACTGGCCAATGATGGAAGGAGGAACGGACGCCTGGCCGGGAGCAGGCCGTGGGATGGCAAGAGGCGAGAGCCTGACCGTAACCGTCCGTCTATACATGGCCTGCCACGTGACGGCAATACTATGTTATGGACTGACATGACAGTGAAGCAAGCATGGTGACATGAACAAGACGAGACCTGATACGTGACTTGAGACAACCCGGTGACTACGAAGTGACCCTGACGCGGGTGCCAAGGACAATGGAAGTTGCATTGCCGCATTGACTGAGAGACGGCGAATATGTGGTAAGAACAGAAGCAGTTACCAGCAATGTCCGTGGATGTGGTGAAGTGGCATAGCGATGGGCGGCTCAGACTGGAGCGAATGAGGGCAAGCTAGCTGATGAGCCCGCAAGAGTGGTGCAGCACCCGGGGTCTGAAAACTAATAAGTAACATGAGGGGGGAGAATCTGCAGACCCGCACGCGCCATTGCGTCTCAACCCTGAAATGTTTTTTTTTTTTAATGGGAGCTTGGACCTCATTGAGGATGCAAGGATCCCTGATGAGGGTTAATACTTGAAAAAGTGAGTGTTTGAAAACTAGTTGGCAACGTGCACCCCAGGACACAGATGACTATTTGAATGGATGTTTTAATGATCGTGCTGATGCAGCCGGCCGCCAGCCCACATGCTGCTGCGGTGGGGTATGGCGCCCCCTGCCCCCCTGACATCGGCTCTGGACGGACCGCCTCCTCTCAGAGGGTTGGATAGACCAGGACCAGAACAAGGTGGAGCTGCGACGGCTCCCCGGAGCCGCCAGGGGGAGCTTGACACGTGATGCCGACTCCGTCGCGTGGCAACCGAGACGCTGAGCCGCGAACCTGCTTGGCATCCCACGTGACCTTCTCTGCCGGCGCCGGAAGCGGAGACCGCGCTGGCCGCATAGCCGGGAGCAGAAGGTGGGTGAGGGAACGCCGGTAGGTGGTGGTGGAGCAGGCGGACGGGTTGGGGGTGGGTATTAACGAGACGAGTTTACTTACCCATAACAGCTGGATGGGTAGGTGAGCATCGGGGGGAGCCGAGGAGACAACTTACCTAACGAGCAGCGCGGCAGCAGGGGGCGTGACGCTTAAGGGCGGGAAAAAGGCACCGAAAACGCACGCAAGTGAGGAGAGGGCGTGCCTCCTTTTAAGCGCGCCTACGCCCCTCCCACAAATGCAGGCTAACAAGTCAGCCTTAAGCTACCTGTGATATAATCGCATTTGCAAGCCAGTGAGTGACTGTGTGGCCCACAGACAGTACTATGTGCACACCATCCATACAGAGTGTCACAGACAATACCTTGCAGATAAAAATAATTCAATTTATATTATTTATCTATGATATAATCGCAGTTACAATCCAGTGAGTGACTGTGTGGCCCACAGACAGTACTGTGTGCATACCATCCATACAGAGTGTCACAGACAATACCTTGCAGATAACAATAATCCAATTTATATTATTTATCTGTGATATAATCGCATTTGCAAGCCAGTGAGTGACTGTATTGCCCACAGACAGTACTGTGTGCAAACCATCCATACAGGGTGTCACAGACAATAACTTGCAGATAAAAAAAAAATCAATTTATATTATTTCTCTGTGATATAATCACATTTGCAAGCCAGTGAGTGACTGTGTGGCCCACAGACAGTACTGTGTGCACACCATCCATACAGGGTGTCACAGACAATACCTTGCAGATACCAATAAATCAATTTATATTATTTCTCTGTGATATAAACGCAGTTACAAGCCAGTGAGTGATTGTGTGGCCTACAGACAGAACTGTGTGCATACCATCCATACAGATTGTCACAGACAATACCTTGCAGATACCAATAAATCAATTTATTTTATTTCTCTGTGATATAAACGCAGTAACAATCCAGTGAGTGACTGTGTAGCCCACAGACAGCACTGTGTGCATACCATCCATAAAGATTGTCACAGACAATACCTTGCAGATAACAATAATTCTATTTATATTATTTATATGTGATATAATCGCATTTGCAAGCCAGTGAGTGACTGTGTGGCCCACAGACAGTACTATGTGCACATCATCCATACAGAGTGTCACAGACAATACCTTGCAGATAAAAATAATTCAATTTATATTATTTCTCTGTGATATAATAGCATTTGCAATCCAGTGACTGCCTGTGTGGCCCACAGACAGTACTGTGTGCACACCATCCATACAGGGAGTCACAGACAATACCTTGCAGATAAAAATAATTCAATTTGTATTATTTATCTGTGATATAATCACATTTGCAAGCCAGTGAGTGACTGTATGGCTCACAGACAGTACTGTGTGCAAACCATCCATACAGGGTGTCACAGACATTACCTTGCAGATAAAAATAATTTAATTCATATTATTTCTCTGTGATATAATAGCATTTGCAATCCAGTGACTGCCTGTGTGGCCCACAGACAGTACTGTGTGCACACCATCCATACAGGGAGTCACAGACAATACCTTGCAGATAAAAATAATTCAATTTGTATTATTTATCTGTGATATAATCACATTTGCAAGCCAGTGAGTGACTGTATGGCTCACAGACAGTACTGTGTGCAAACCATCCATACAGGGTGTCACAGACATTACCTTGCAGATAAAAATAATTTAATTCATATTATTTTTCTGTGATATAATCGTAGTTACAAGTCAATGAGTGACTGTGTGGACCACAGAGAGTACTGTGTGCACACCACCTGGACAGGGTGTCACAGACAATACCTTGCAGATAAAAATAATTCAATGTAAGTAGTAAGAGGGGATATGTTTCGTCAAAGTGACAGGTACCACGCCCCTTTTACACGCCCCCTTTTATATAGCTTTATATCAATTTTATATAATATCAATTTTATATTAAAGCTGATATAAAATTGATATCGCGTGGTATTAGATTTATATCGTCGGATTTATATAGTTTGATACTGGTTTATATTGGCACTTCTCAGATGTTTGCTAAACTGCAGCTCACAAATGTCTTTAAACATATTTCTAAAATCAATTTCCCCAGACCTGTCGCAGTCTGTTTTTGTGTAAACAAGCCTTTTCTAATGCACGGGTCACGACTTATTACCGGCAGATGGCTTAATTCAAGAGTTTCCCAGACCCTGCCACCGAAACTGATCTACAAGGTAATGACATCTGTCATCGATATCAAAAGCACAGCTATCAGGGCAGGCCCCCGTATGTATTCTTGTAATCGCTACAGGTCTAAATGACTTTTCTACAGACAGGCTCATTAAAACAGCTGGCCATTTTTCCACAGACTCTATTATAGTACTTGATTTTAACCACCCCCCCTTATAAAAATCTCATTTTATATAAAACTTCATAAAGGAACCACAAAATATCTCCTAAAGATATAAAAGCTACCCAGTTTTATATAAATTTGATATGAATTTATATCAATTTATACAGTTCATAAGTTTCATTTAAATAAAATTCAAAAGACACAGCTAAGCCCTTTTTATAACCCCTGAAAAGCTTTTGATATAAAATTAAGATACATCCATAAAAAGACCTATAATAAACATATAAATTCTTATAAAACATAATTTAACTAGGTATTATAAATAAAATGTTTGTAATTTATAACACTTGATATAAAAGCTAAACACTTTGATATGTCTTTATATCATTTTATACAGTTTGATAAATTTAATTTTTAGCAACTAATCAATATGCTAATCGGACCGCCTATATAAACAGGTCCCAGTCTCTGCATGGCTATCACAGAGAGACTTGGGCACATAGAAGCATAGTCCAACAAGTCATAATACACTTAAAAGGTAAGAACCATTGGCACTTATGCTTTTAAAGCTTTCACTATTTTGAATATGCTTTATGTTATCTGTATCTATGTATCTGTGTTTATTTATAATTCGTAATGCTTCACTAACTAGCTTTTCTTTTATCACATACAAATGAGGTTATATTTTAACTAGCAATATCTTTCACTATTTATTGAATAGGTCTTATGTTATCTGAATCTATGTAACGTATATCTATCTATTTATTTATCAATTTTATCTATCTATGTGTACATGCCGCCAAATACCCCCAACTATCTAAATTCTATCTATCTATACACCTATCCATCTATATGTATCTATCTATTCTATCTATCTTTCTATCTATCCAGCTATCTGTTATCTGTCTATCTTTCCATTTATCTATCTATCTATCTATCTAAATTCTATCAACCTATCTAGCTATCTATACATCTATCTATCTATCTATCTATATATCTATCTATCCATTTTATCTATCTATGTGTACATGCCGCCAAATACCCCAACTATCTAAATTCTATCTATCTATACATCTATCCATCTATCTATCCATCTAGCTATGTATCTTTTTCTTCTATCTATCTATCTTTCCATCTATCTGCTAGCCATCTATCTATACAGCTATCTTTCCCATTTATAGGTGGGGGTTAAAGCGGCCCCCCACAAATGTTGTTATAATTTAACTAACAATATACATTTCGTTTAGATGGATTCTTACCAAAATTTATGGGGCGATGACAATATACCAGATGCGCAGATGCTTATTGCGGCGGATGATTTCTATGAGTCGTACATTAGTGGTGGTGGGGCGCAATTGTTTTCAGACGATTCGCCCAGTATGGGGCTAGTTCATACGGATATTTCAAGCGAACCCGATTACAATCCAACATCTCCTTGCCTGTCCGGTAAGTATAACCAGCTTATGCTTTTATTTTGTATGTAGTTTTAGAGCTCGTTATATTTCATGTACATTTATTACAGACACGCAAATCCACGACATTTTAGACATTTTAGGAATTGTGAACAGAGACGTTGATACTGAAAATACAGAACATTCAAACATTGAAGCTACTAGCAACGACAATTCTGACGAGCTAAAGGAGAACGATCCGTTGCGAGTTATCGATCTCACAACCACAGGGCGACCTGAAATGAAACAGACGACCAGGCTAGCCAGAACACGTAAGGCTCGATTGACTTCTTTGATGTTGGCTGTTTTAAACATTATCTATATTTCTAATACACTTTTTTAAAACACAGCGCTGGAAAGAAAAGTGTATACAATTGATGACATCGCGACACTCTCCGAGGATGCCATACAAAAGCGTCGCAAGCGGGGCAAAGAGCGTAAGGATCAAAAATGCATGGCGGCTGTAATACATTTTAAACAATGGCTATAAGTCTAATACTTTTTTAAATGCAGCGTTGAAAAGAAAAATGGCCACGACCGGCGGCTCCAAAACGGTATCAAAGAAATCTAACACAACGGGTAAGGATCCAGCTACAGCGGCTCCAAAAAACAATGTCTATAACTTTTAAGCGGGTATAAAACAATGCTGTTTAATCAAACCTTGTAATTTAAAGTTTTTCAGCTGCCGGGTTTTAGCGCACGTACCAACAGAACTGTTTCATTCCCCGAACCACCAGAGGCGATCACCAACGCCCGCTTGCCGGGTAGTAGCGCACGTACCAACAGAACTGTTTCAATCCCCGAACCACCAGAGGCGATCACTAACGCCCGCGACAGTTGGCTGGCGGAAAATACTGCAATGTCGGTTATCCGCTGTCCTGATGCCCGTAAGTTAATATTACACGGGGCTCTGTTTTAATTAAAGCCGCTTGATGTTCTTAATACCTACAGCTGGCTGCTTGTCTTTAAATTTTTTATAAAAGTCATAATGACATATATAGCTATCAATCTATCTATCTATCTATCTATCTATCTACCTACCCATTTATCTAGCTATGTATCTATACATCCAAATAACACAACTATATAAATTCTAGCAATTTTTCGATATTTTTATAATAGCTGTTTAATTATAGCGCTTTAAAATTCTTAATACTATATCTTAATGTTTGTCTTTAAATTTCAGCCAAAAGAAAACAAAACAACAAAGCCCGAATCGCTAAAGAGAGACAACGCTCGACCACTAAACAGCATCAGGAACAGTTTCCACCGATAGCTGGAGTTCTAACAACGCCGCTGCCGGGTCTGCAGAGTGGTGAGCCAACTAGCGTAATAAATGATATTACAGCTTTATGCGACATAACACCAGTACCCAATACACAGGATGTAGTACCTTGTAAAAAGTGCATCACATTTGATACGCCAGACACATGCAGCAACGTACAACAGATAAGCGAACCCCAACAGCGATACGCGCCTCTTGTCCATTCCTGTTATTGTCAGGGTGGAAAGACGTACAACGCGTTGAAGGATATCGCGAAATGTAATGACAAAATGGCACGCATGGCGTTGCATTTAAAATGTTACGTTAAAGACTCTACGTCTCTAGCGTTTAACAGTCCCAACAAAAATACTGAGGGACAAATACACGCTACGCGTGACAAATGCATACGACTGATTACGCATCTTGACGCTCTTGAAAAAGAGCAGCTATGCCGAGACTGACTAGTGATGACTGGTGGAGGTGGACGCCCTTTTAAAAGCACAAAAACAACTGTAAGTGCTAGGGTTAGAAAGTTGAAAAAGGCTATAAAAATCTGTTTTTCAGTTAAAGGTTCTAAAATAGCTAGAGAAAAAAGGCGTCGCCGGCGTAACAATGGGCCGCCGGCGCGTCCGAACAAAATAGTTAGCAAAAAAAGACAGGAATGTCGTAACAAGACTGGTGCGTCGGCTCGTCTGAATGCTGGACAAACACATCAGCAACCGCAGACCGCGCAAGCGGAGCACAGTCTGCCAAACAGCTTGCCCACTAATAGACCTTCAAACACGCAATCAAAGCGCATTCATTCAGGCGACAGGCCCTATAACACGGCTATTACAGACGACCCCCCTGAACCACAAAATGTTAGATCCGTTTATCTAGAACGTGTATATCAGCAACAGCGTGACTTAGCGAATTTTAACAGTACCATGTACACGGAACACTTCAGATTTGCTAACCTCGAAGCCATTCGCTCGTTTGTTGACGCTCTTGATGCAATACACTCTGCTATACAGACATTGCTAGATAGGACGCCGATCCGGGTGATTTCATACAATTGCGTTTAGACGGCGGCGAAACGCTTGATTCGATTTTTTCTAATAGGTATTCTAGAGATGGATTTAGAGCCGAAACATTTTTGAACAGTATCGCTAACGCTTTACAGAGTAACGCGGAGTGCATAGCCGGTAATACACTTAAACTAGTTGTCATCATTGTCAGGTGCTGCCGTGGTGGGGCCCGAAGACGTTTGGGCGGTGTCGCGTATAGTCGTATTATTGATCGTAAAAAACAACATTTATACGATTTTAATAATTACAATAATAACGTCTGTCTGGCCGCTAGTGTTTACGCTATTTTGGAGGGTGTTGCTTTGGGCGATGCCGCCTTGTTAGAGAAAGCTCGACAACTGCATAGAGACTTACAAATACCCGAGGGGTATTTGGTGTCTTTTACTGACGTTGCTGAATTTGAAAAAAAATTAAACATCACAATTAAAATTTTGTACCACAATAGGGGACAGTGACGTTATTATCACACAGCCCGCACCGCTAAAGAAAAGACCGTCTATATATTGCACCATGAAAAGCATTATTATGGCATAAAAAATATAAAAGCCTTTATCGGCTTCGATTATTTTTGCGATGTTTGTTGCTCTGTATACAAACATAAATAGCGACACGGGTGCATGCAGTTTTGTAAAGTGTGCCAGAGCCCGAATTGTGCGGAGCAGTCTAATAATACACGTTGCCCGATATGTAGGACGTATTGCCGTTCAGCGGCATGTTTTGAAACACATAGAAACCTGTCACTTAGCGATAAAGCTCTTTGTAAGAAAAAAACTTTTTGCGGATTTTGTTACAAATATATAGACAATGGCGATGAGCACAAATGTAACGGTTTAAAATGCACCATCTGCGGCGGGCAGGTTGACAAATTTGACGACCATGTTTGTTACATGCAGCCATACACCCCCAAAAAAATGATTGACAAGTACATCTTTTACGATTTTGAATGCATGCAAGAAACAGGCTTGCATTTACCCAATTTCATTTACGCAACCACACTATACGGACCCGACTCCTGGCAGTTTAGCGGAAAAACCTGTACGTTTGACTTTGTACGATTTTTTGCCGACGGTAAGTTTTCGGGTTACACGTTCATAGCTCACAATGCAGGCCACTACGACGCTTATTTTGTTTTACAGGCGTTGATTAATGAAAAATTTAAAATTGATATTATAAATCAAGGCGGTCGGTTAATGTGCGTTACCCTGAAGGACCTAAAAATTAGGTTCATAGACTCTCAGAATTTCATGCCTATGAAGCTCAGCAAGATGCCCGAGGCTATGGGTTTTTCAGGCGCCAATGGTCACTTCCCGCATTTTTTCAACACGGCCGAAAATCAAGACTACATAGGCGCCCTACCGGCCGCTATGTATTATGGCGTCGAATACATGATGCCCGGTGAGAAAAAAAGAATTCACAGATTGGTATGAGAAACATAAAAATGATACCTTTAATTTTCAAAAAGAGTTAAAAGCTTACTGTAAGCAGGATGTTGAGGTTTTGAGAAGGGCTTGTGAGTGTTACAGGGACACGATTATGGCCATGATGGAACAAAAAGTGCTGCAATACATTAAACGTGAAAAGAAATACAGAAAGTTCACTAAATGTATTGATCCACTCCAGCTTATCACATTGGCATCCGTGTGCATGGCCATGTATCGGTTTAAATTTCTACCCAAAAATACCATAGCGATTGTACCTGCAGATAATTACCACAAGACCCAGAAACGCTTTTCAACACCCGCTATACATTGGCTCATGTACCTTGAACATGCTGAAGGCATTTCTATACAACACGCGTTAAAGGGTGGTGAAAAAAAGGTTGGTAAATATTTTTTGGACGGGTATGCTTTTGTTAACGGTAAACACACCGCTTTTGAATTTCAGGGCTGTTTTTATCATGGGTGTCCTGTGTGCTATAACGAGCAGGACAGCAACGAGCTTACTAAATCGTCCTACGGGCAGCTGTACCAATCTTTCCTAGTCAGGAAAAGTCAACTACAGCGACAAGGCTTTACGGTCCGCATCCTGTGGGAACACGAGTGGCGGGAAATGATTGCAAATGATTCGGGGGTCAAAGACTTTCTGATTAAAATGAAATTCCCGACTCCTTTGGATCCTCGTGACGCGCTTTACGGTGGGCGCACTAACGCCATTAAACTTTACCACAAGGTGCAGGCCGATTCACCAGTGCATTATTACAATTTCACCAGTCTGTACCCTTTTGTTAATAAAACTAAGACTTACCCTGTAGGGCACCCAAAAATCATTTATGATCATTTTGGATACATCAAAAAATACTTTGGCATTGCACGAGTTAAAGTGTACCCGCCAAGAGATTTATTTTTTCCGGTCCTCCCTGTAAAGCTAAATAAAAAACTAATGTTTCCGCTATGTTAAACATGCGCCTTGAGCTGTCAGAAAGACATTTGCAGTCACACAGACGATGAGCGGTCCCTAACCGGTACATGGTGCACGATAGAGCTAGTTTTAGCTGTTGAAAAAGGTTACAGGATTGCCGAGATCTACGAGATCTGGCATTTTCCGAATACAACAGACGATTTGTTCGCCCCGTACATCAAATTACACCTCAGAGATAAACAGGAGGCTTCCGGTTATCCCAGTTGGTGTAAAACAGATTCTGAAAAAACCTCTTACATAGCGGCATTTTAAAAAAAAGAAGATGTCTGCTTGCGCTCTGATAAGATAGCTGTAAACCCCGCAAAAAGACAAATTTCAAAACTGTTCCTAAACTCTTTGTGGGGTAAGTTTGGCCAGAGTTCTAACTTGTCACGTACCAGAATAGTCACAGACCCTGACGAGCTTTTCAAATTAGCTTTTGTGCTGTACTACGACCTCTCCGAGGTTAATTTCATCAATGACGATACGGCCATAGTCAATTGGCGCTATGTAAAAGAGCGCTACACCCACAACAAAAACACAAACATTTTTATAGCCTGTTTTACAACCGCCTATGCCAGACTCGAATTATACACGCTCCTAGACAGGCTACAGGAACGTTGCCTTTATCACGACACAGACTCCGTCATATTCGTGAGTAAGGGGTCTGAATGGACACCACCCTTGGGTGATTTTCTCGGTGAACTAACTAGTGAAATACCCGACGATGCCCACATTACCGAGTTTGTATCCGCAGGCCCAAAGACTTACAGCTACAAACTTAACAACGGCAAAACCGTATTGAAGGTTAAGGGTATAACACTCAATGTCGCTAACACACGGCTTGTTAATTTTGACCCCGAGACGCAGAAAACAATAGGCATCGAGCAAGACGGCATTTTCAGAAATAGGAAGCGCTTGACCATAGAGACAAGACCGTTACGTAAAACACAAAAGTGCGTCTACACAAAGAGGCAGCTGACGGTTGACTTTATAATGCTGCCTTATGGCTATTAAACATGACTGCACAATTTCAACACCCTTTTTCGTGTATTCTAGCAGGACCCTCAAATTCCAGAAAGAGTTTTTTTGTTAAAAATGTATTAATGCACAAGGATACGTTAATGTCGCACAAACCTGATAATGTCATTTGGTTTTACGCTTGTTGGCAGAAATTGTATGATGAACTAACCCGTTTGTTTACAAATATCAGGTTTATCGAGGGGGTCCCGGAAAATTTTACAGATGCGGATCTATTTCCAACAGACAAGGTAAATTTGGCGGTTGTTGATGATCTTATGGAGGCGGCTGGTGAAAATCTTGAAATACAAAACGCATTCACCAAATACGTACACCACAGAAATTTGAGCATTATGTATCTCGTTCAAAACGTTTTTTGTCAGGGTAAGAAAAGCCGAACCATAAATTTAAACACTAAATACATGGTCCTTTTTAAGAACCCTCGTGAAAAATTACAGGTTATTACGTTGGCTCGGCAGATGTACCCCAGTAAAACACGTTTCCTTTTAGAAGCTTTTGAAGATGCTACACACAAGCCTTACGGCTATTTACTTGTAGATTTAAGATCTGACACACCTGAGGACCTGCGACTCAGAACCGGTCTGTTCCCTCCAGATCTGCCTGTAGCTTATGTGTGCAAACAGAAGATCTAAAATGAGGAAGCTCACATCTTTACGGTTATTTTTGTTAGCTGCGCTGGTGCTGTAAGGATGTCGAACAGGATCCGGCGTAATTGGGACCTTTTAAAAGCATTAGTCAAAACAAATCTGAAGGCCCAAAAATCAATATTACGTAACGCCAGTAATGATTTGATATCGGCTATTGGCGAGATAGCTCTCAACATCCCCTTAAAGAGCGCCAAAAAAAAATATTGAAAAGATGGCGTAGGGCTATAAAGAAATTAAGCGATAAAAAGTACTCCATTAAAGGAAAGAAACGCATTGTGAACCAGAGCGGCGGTTTTATAGGAGCTTTGCTCGGCTTTGCTATACCTTTAATCACTAGCCTGATAGCCAATACCGCCGGTGGTTCATAATGCAGCATGCAGAGAAAATGTTCCTGGTTTCCAAAAATGAAATGGACAGGCTTAAAAATACCTCCGTAGATGCAACAGATATACGCCAAACAGCCATACGGCGCTTAGATGCTGAGATTAGTGAAATACTACACAGAAATGACCTTTCAGATGATGAAAAAATTAAGCGCTACACAGTCGTGTTACAGAGGTACTTAATGCTCAACAAACAGTCCGGTAAAGAAATGCCTGGTATAACCCTGATTACACAGCCGCAAACCGATCAACAACAATTGTCAAATGCAGCACAGATACTAACGAGATACTTGACAGTATTAACACACGTTATAGAAAAAATGCCGAACTATTGTTAAGTAAACTGTACCGCTCTGGTAATAAGTAGGGATGAGCGAACTCGAACTGTATAGTTCGGGTTCGTACCGAATTTTGGGGTGTCCGTGACACGGACCCGAACCCGGACATTTTCGTAAAAGTCCGGGTTCGGGTTCGGTGTTCGTCGCTTTCTTCGCGCTTTTGTGACGCTTTCTTGGCGCTTTTTGAAAGGCTGCAAAGCAGCCAATCAACAAGCGTCATACTACTTGCCCCAAGAGGCCATCACAGCCATGCCTACTATTGGCATGGCTGTGATTGGCCAGAGCACCATGTGACCCAGCCTCTATTTAAGCTGGAGTCACATAGCGCCGCCCGTCACTCTGCTCTGATTAGCGTAGGGAGAGGTTGCGGCTGCGACAGTAGGGCGAGATTAGGCAGATTAACTCCTCCAAAGGACTTGATTAACTGATCGATCTGCAGCTGTGGATCATTGAGCTGCTGATCCTCAATTGCTCACTGTTTTTAGGCTGCACAGACCGTTTGTCAGTCTCATTTTTCTGGGGTGATCGGCGGCCATTTTGTGTCTTGTGGTGCGCCAGCACAAGCTGCGACCAAGTGCATTTAACCCTCAATGGTGTGGTTGTTTTTTGGCTAAAGCCTACATCAGGGTGAAGCTGTCACACCAAGTGCATTTAACCAGCAATAGTCTGTTCATTTTTTGGCCATATACAAAATCAGGGGCAAGCTGCGCCTGTCACCAAGTGCATTTAACCCTCAATGGTGTGGTTGTTTTTTGGCTAAAGCCTACATCAGGGTGAAGCTGTCACACCAAGTGCATTTAACCAGCAATAGTCTGTTCATTTTTTGGCCATATACAAAATCAGGGGCAAGCTGCGCCTGTCACCAAGTGCATTTAACCCTCAATGGTGTGGTTGTTTTTTGGCTAAAGCCTACATCAGGGTGAAGCTGTCACACCAAGTGCATTTAACCAGCAATAGTCTGTTCATTTTTTGGCCATATACAAAATCAGGGGCAAGCTGCGCCTGTCACCAAGTGCATTTAACCCTCAATGGTGTGGTTGTTTTTTGGCTAAAGCCTACATCAGGGTGAAGCTGTCACACCAAGTGCATTTAACCAGCAATAGTCTGTTCATTTTTTGGCCATATCCCAGTCTAATTCTGTCACTAAATCCATACCGGTCACCCAGCGCCTAAATACTAGGCCTCAAATTTATATCCAGCTAAATCTGTCCCTAGTGCTGTAGCTGGGCGAGTTATTTAGTGTCCGTTCAAGCACATTTCTTGTTCTGGGTTGAAATACAATTCCCAATTTAGCAATTTCATAATTTAGTGGTTCCTGCTATATCAGAGCTATTTGAAATCTATCCCAAAAAGGGTATATAATATTGAAGGTGCACATTGGGTCATTCAGAATAACTTCACACACACCCGCTACTGTGTATTTCCAAGTCTAATTCTGTCACTAAACCCATACCTGTCACCCAGCGCCTAAATACTAGGCCTCAAATTTAAATCCCTCTAAATCTCTCGTTACCCACCGCTGTACTGTTGTTGCTGGGCAAGATATTTAGTGTCCGTCAAAGCACATTTTTTGTTCTGGGTTGAAGTACAATTCCCAATTTAGCAATTTCATAATTTAGTGGTTTCTGCTATATCAGAGCTATTTGAAATCTATCCCTAAAAGGGTATATAATATTGAAGGTGCACATAGGGTCATTCAGAATAACTTCACACACACGCTTCTGTGCATTTCCAAGTCTAATTCTGTCACTAAATCCATACCGGTGACCCAGCGCCTAAATACGAGGCCTCAAATTTAAATCCCTCTAAATCTCTCGTTACCCACCGCTGTACTGTTGTTGCTGGGCAAGATATTTAGTGTCCGTCAAAGCACATTTTTTGTTCTGGGTTGAAGTACAATTCCCAATTTAGCAATTTCATAATTTAGTGGTTTCTGCTATATCAGAGCTATTTGAAATCTATCCCTAAAAGGGTATATAATATTGAAGGTGCACATAGGGTCATTCAGAATAACTTCACACACACGCTTCTGTGCATTTCCAAGTCTAATTCTGTCACTAAATCCATACCGGTGACCCAGCGCCTAAATACTAGGCCTCAAATTTAAATCCCTCTAAATCTCTCGTTACCCACCGCTGTACTGTTGTTGCTGGGCAAGATATTTAGTGTCCGTCAAAGCACATTTTTTGTTCTGGGTTGAAGTACAATTCCCAATTTAGCAATTTCATAATTTAGTGGTTTCTGCTATATCAGAGCTATTTGAAATCTATCCCTAAAAGGGTATATAATATTGAAGGTGCACATAGGGTCATTCAGAATAACTTCACACACACGCTTCTGTGCATTTCCAAGTCTAATTCTGTCACTAAATCCATACCGGTGACCCAGCGCCTAAATACTAGGCCTCAAATTTAAATCCCTCTAAATCTCTCGTTACCCACCGCTGTACTGTTGTTGCTGGGCAAGATATTTAGTGTCCGTCAAAGCACATTTTTTGTTCTGGGTTGAAGTACAATTCCCAATTTAGCAATTTCATAATTTAGTGGTTTCTGCTATATCAGAGCTATTTGAAATCTATCCCTAAAAGGGTATATAATATTGAAGGTGCACATAGGGTCATTCAGAATAACTTCACACACACGCTTCTGTGCATTTCCAAGTCTAATTCTGTCACTAAATCCATACCGGTGACCCAGCGCCTAAATACTAGGCCTCAAATTTAAATCCCTCTAAATCTCTCGTTACCCACCGCTGTACTGTTGTTGCTGGGCAAGATATTTAGTGTCCGTCAAAGCACATTTTTTGTTCTGGGTTGAAGTACAATTCCCAATTTAGCAATTTCATAATTTAGTGGTTCCTGCTATATCAGAGCTATTTGAAATCTATCCCAAAAAGGGTATATAATATTGAAGGTGCACATTGGGTCATTCAGAATAACTTCACACACACCCGCTACTGTGTATTTCCAAGTCTAATTCTGTCACTAAACCCATACCTGTCACCCAGCGCCTAAATACTAGGCCTCAAATTTAAATCCCTCTAAATCTCTCGTTACCCACCGCTGTACTGTTGTTGCTGGGCAAGATATTTAGTGTCCGTCAAAGCACATTTTTTGTTCTGGGTTGAAGTACAATTCCCAATTTAGCAATTTCATAATTTAGTGGTTTCTGCTATATCAGAGCTATTTGAAATCTATCCCTAAAAGGGTATATAATATTGAAGGTGCACATAGGGTCATTCAGAATAACTTCACACACACGCTTCTGTGCATTTCCAAGTCTAATTCTGTCACTAAATCCATACCGGTGACTCAGCGCCTAAATACTAGGCCTCAAATTTAAATCCCTCTAAATCTCTCGTTACCCACCGCTGTACTGTTGTTGCTGGGCAAGATATTTAGTGTCCGTCAAAGCACATTTTTTGTTCTGGGTTGAAGTACAATTCCCAATTTAGCAATTTCATAATTTAGTGGTTCCTGCTATATCAGAGCTATTTGAAATCTATCCCAAAAAGGGTATATAATATTGAAGGTGCACATTGGGTCATTCAGAATAACTTCACACACACCCGCTACTGTGTATTTCCAAGTCTAATTCTGTCACTAAACCCATACCTGTCACCCAGCGCCTAAATACTAGGCCTCAAATTTAAATCCCTCTAAATCTCTCGTTACCCACCGCTGTACTGTTGTTGCTGGGCAAGATATTTAGTGTCCGTCAAAGCACATTTTTTGTTCTGGGTTGAAGTACAATTCCCAATTTAGCAATTTCATAATTTAGTGGTTTCTGCTATATCAGAGCTATTTGAAATCTATCCCTAAAAGGGTATATAATATTGAAGGTGCACATAGGGTCATTCAGAATAACTTCACACACACGCTTCTGTGCATTTCCAAGTCTAATTCTGTCACTAAATCCATACCGGTGACTCAGCGCCTAAATACTAGGCCTCAAATTTAAATCCCTCTAAATCTCTCGTTACCCACCGCTGTACTGTTGTTGCTGGGCAAGATATTTAGTGTCCGTCAAAGCACATTTTTTGTTCTGGGTTGAAGTACAATTCCCAATTTAGCAATTTCATAATTTAGTGGTTTCTGCTATATCAGAGCTATTTGAAATCTATCCCTAAAAGGGTATATAATATTGAAGGTGCACATAGGGTCATTCAGAATAACTTCACACACACGCTTCTGTGCATTTCCAAGTCTAATTCTGTCACTAAATCCATACCGGTGACCCAGCGCCTAAATACTAGGCCTCAAATTTAAATCCCTCTAAATCTCTCGTTACCCACCACTGTACTGTTGTTGCTGGGCAAGATATTTAGTGTCCGTCAAAGCACATTTTTTGTTCTGGGTTGAAGTACAATTCCCAATTTAGCAATTTCATAATTTAGTGGTTCCTGCTATATCAGAGCTATTTGAAATCTATCCCAAAAAGGGTATATAATATTGAAGGTGCACATTGGGTCATTCAGAATAACTTCACACACACCCGCTACTGTGTATTTCCAAGTCTAATTCTGTCACTAAACCCATACCTGTCACCCAGCGCCTAAATACTAGGCCTCAAATTTAAATCCCTCTAAATCTCTCGTTACCCACCGCTGTACTGTTGTTGCTGGGCAAGATATTTAGTGTCCGTCAAAGCACATTTTTTGTTCTGGGTTGAAGTACAATTCCCAATTTAGCAATTTCATAATTTAGTGGTTTCTGCTATATCAGAGCTATTTGAAATCTATCCCTAAAAGGGTATATAATATTGAAGGTGCACATAGGGTCATTCAGAATAACTTCACACACACGCTTCTGTGCATTTCCAAGTCTAATTCTGTCACTAAATCCATACCGGTGACCCAGCGCCTAAATACTAGGCCTCAAATTTAAATCCCTCTAAATCTCTCGTTACCCACCGCTGTACTGTTGTTGCTGGGCAAGATATTTAGTGTCCGTCAAAGCACATTTTTTGTTCTGGGTTGAAGTACAATTCCCAATTTAGCAATTTCATAATTTAGTGGTTTCTGCTATATCAGAGCTATTTGAAATCTATCCCTAAAAGGGTATATAATATTGAAGGTGCACATAGGGTCATTCAGAATAACTTCACACACACGCTTCTGTGCATTTCCAAGTCTAATTCTGTCACTAAATCCATACCGGTGACCCAGCGCCTAAATACTAGGCCTCAAATTTAAATCCCTCTAAATCTCTCGTTACCCACCACTGTACTGTTGTTGCTGGGCAAGATATTTAGTGTCCGTCAAAGCACATTTTTTGTTCTGGGTTGAAGTACAATTCCCAATTTAGCAATTTCATAATTTAGTGGTTCCTGCTATATCAGAGCTATTTGAAATCTATCCCAAAAAGGGTATATAATATTGAAGGTGCACATTGGGTCATTCAGAATAACTTCACACACACCCGCTACTGTGTATTTCCAAGTCTAATTCTGTCACTAAACCCATACCTGTCACCCAGCGCCTAAATACTAGGCCTCAAATTTAAATCCCTCTAAATCTCTCGTTACCCACCGCTGTACTGTTGTTGCTGGGCAAGATATTTAGTGTCCGTCAAAGCACATTTTTTGTTCTGGGTTGAAGTACAATTCCCAATTTAGCAATTTCATAATTTAGTGGTTTCTGCTATATCAGAGCTATTTGAAATCTATCCCAAAAAGGGTATATAATATTCAAGGTGCACATTGGGTCATTCAGAATAACTTCACACACACGCTTCTGTGCATTTCCAAGTCTAATTCTGTCACTAAATCCATACCGGTCACCCAGCGCCTAAATACTAGGCCTCAAATTTATATCCCGCTGAATTTGAATACAATACATTGGGCCAAATAATATATTTGTTGTTGTGGTGAACCATAACAATGAGAAAAACATCTAGTAAGGGACGCGGACGTGGACATGGTCGTGGTGGTGTTAGTGGACCCTCTGGTGCTGGGAGAGGACGTGGCCGTTCTGCCACATCCACACGTCCTAGTGTACCAACTACCTCAGGTCCCAGTAGCCGCCAGAATTTACAGCGATATATGGTGGGGCCCAATGCCGTTCTAAGGATGGTAAGGCCTGAGCAGGTACAGGCATTAGTCAATTGGGTGGCCGACAGTGGATCCAGCACGTTCACATTATCTCCCACCCAGTCTTCTGCAGAAAGCGCACAGATGGCGCCTGAAAACCAACCCCATCAGTCTGTCACATCACCCCCATGCATACCAGGGAAACTGTCTCAGCCTCAAGTTATGCAGCAGTCTCTTATGCTGTTTGAAGACTCCGCTGGCAGGGTTTCCCAAGGGCATCCACCTAGCCCTTCCCCAGCGGTGAAAGACATAGAATGCACTGACGCACAACCACTTATGTTTCCTGATGATGAGGACATGGGAATACCACCTCAGCATGTCTCTGATGATGACGAAACAATGGTGCCAACTGCTGCGTCTTTCTGCAGTGTGCAGACTGAACAGGAGGTCAGGGATCAAGACTGGGTGGAAGACGATGCAGGGGACGATGAGGTCCTAGACCCCACATGGAATGAAGGTCGTGCCACTGACTTTCACAGTTCGGAGGAAGAGGCAGTGGTGAGACCGAGCCAACAGCGTAGCAAAAGAGGGAGCAGTGGGCAAAAGCAGAACACCCGCCGCCAAGAGACTCCGCCTGCTACTGACCGCCGCCATCTGGGACCGAGCACCCCAAAGGCAGCTTCAAGGAGTTCCCTGGCATGGCACTTCTTCAAACAATGTGCTGACGACAAGACCCGAGTGGTTTGCACGCTGTGCCATCAGAGCCTGAAGCGAGGCATTAACGTTCTGAACCTGAGCACAACCTGCATGACCAGGCACCTGCATGCAAAGCATGAACTGCAGTGGAGTAAACACCTTAAAACCAAGGAAGTCACTCAGGCTCCCCCTGCTACCTCTTCTGCTGCTGCCGCCTCGGCCTATTCTGCTGCTGCCGCCTCGGCCTCTTCCTCCGCCTCTGGAGGAACGTTGGCACCTGCCGCCCAGCAAACAGGGGATGTACCACCAACACCACCACCACCACCTCCGTCACCAAGCGTCTCAACCATGTCACACGCCAGCGTTCAGCTCTCCATCTCACAAACATTTGATAGAAAGCGTAAATTCCCACCTAGCCACCCTCGATCCCTGGCCCTGAATGCCAGCATTTCTAAACTACTGGCCTATGAAATGCTGTCATTTAGGCTGGTGGACACAGACAGCTTCAAACAGCTCATGTCGCTTGCTGTCCCACAGTATGTTGTTCCCAGCCGGCACTACTTCTCCAAGAGAGCCGTGCCTTCCCTGCACAACCAAGTATCCGATAAAATCAAGTGTGCACTGCGCAACGCCATCTGTAGCAAGGTCCACCTAACCACAGATACGTGGACCAGTAAGCACGGCCAGGGACGCTATATCTCCCTAACTGCACACTGGGTAAATGTAGTGGCAGCTGGGCCCCAGGCGGAGAGCTGTTTGGCGCACGTCCTGCCGCCGCCAAGGATCGCAGGGCAACATTCTTTGCCTCCTGTTGCCACCTCCTCCTTCTCGGCTTCCTCCTCCTCTTCTTCCACCTGCTCATCCAGTCAGCCACACACCTTCACCACCAACTTCAGCACAGCCCCGGGTAAACGTCAGCAGGCCATTCTGAAACTCATATGTTTGGGGGACAGGCCCCACACCGCACAGGAGTTGTGGCGGGGTATTGAACAACAGACCGACGAGTGGTTGCTGCCGGTGAGCCTCAAGCCCGGCCTGGTGGTGTGTGATAATGGGCGAAATCTCGTTGCAGCTCTGGGACTAGCCAATTTGACGCACATCCCTTGCTTGGCGCATGTGCTGAATTTGGTGGTGCAGAAGTTCATTCACAACTACCCCGACATGTCAGAGCTGCTGCATAAAGTGCGGGCCGTCTGTTCGCGCTTCCGGCGTTCACATCCTGCCGCTGCTCGCCTGTCTGCGCTACAGCGTAACTTCGGCCTTCCCGCTCACCGCCTCATATGCGACGTGCCCACCAGGTGGAACTCCACCTTGCACATGCTGGACAGACTGTGCGAGCAGCAGCAGGCCATAGTGGAGTTTCAGCTGCAGCACGCACGGGTCAGTCGCACTACAGAACAGCACCACTTCACCACCAATGACTGGGCCTCCATGCGAGACCTGTGTGCCCTGTTGCGCTGTTTCGAGTACTCCACCAACATGGCCAGTGGCGATGACACCGTTATCAGCGTTACAATACCACTTCTATGTCTCCTTGAGAAAACACTTAGGGCGATGATGGAACAGGAGGTGGCCCAGGAGGAGGAGGAGGAGGATGAGGAAGAGGGGTCATTTTTAGCACTTTCAGGCCAGTCTCTTCGAAGTGACTCAGAGGGAGGTTTTTTGCAACAGCAGAGGCCAGGTACAAATGTGGCCAGCCAGGGCCCACTACTGGAGGACGAGGAGGACGAGGATGAGGAGGAGGTGGAGGAGGATGAGGATGAAGCATGGTCACAGCGGGGTGGCACCCAACGCAGCTCGGGTCCATCACTGGTGCGTGGCTGGGGGGAAAGGCAGGACGATGACGATACGCCTCCCACAGAGGACAGCTTGTCCTTACCCCTGGGCAGCCTGGCACACATGAGCGACTACATGCTGCAGTGCCTGCGCAACGACAGCAGAGTTGCCCACATTTTAACCTGTGCGGACTACTGGGTTGCCACCCTGCTGGATCCACGCTACAAAGACAATGTGCCCACCTTACTTCCTGCACTGGAGCGTGATAGGAAGATGCGCGAGTACAAGCGCACGTTGGTAGACGCGCTACTGAGAGCATTCCCAAATGTCACAGGGGAACAAGTGGAAGCCCAAGGCCAAGGCAGAGGAGGAGCAAGAGGTCGCCAAGGCAGCTGTGTCACGGCCAGCTCCTCTGAGGGCAGGGTTAGCATGGCAGAGATGTGGAAAACTTTTGTCAACACGCCACAGCTAACTGCACCACCACCTGATACGCAACGTGTTAGCAGGAGGCAACATTTCACTAACATGGTGGAACAGTACGTGTGCACACCCCTCCACGTACTGACTGATGGTTCGGCCCCATTCAACTTCTGGGTCTCTAAATTGTCCACGTGGCCAGAGCTAGCCTTTTATGCCTTGGAGGTGCTGGCCTGCCCGGCAGCCAGCGTTTTGTCTGAACGTGTATTCAGCACGGCAGGGGGCGTCATTACAGACAAACGCAGCCGCCTGTCTACAGCCAATGTGGACAAGCTGACGTTCATAAAAATGAACCAGGCATGGATCCCACAGGACCTGTCCGTCCCTTGTCCAGATTAGACATTAACTACCTCCCCATAACCATATATTATTGGACTCCAGGGCACTTCCTCATTCAATCCTATTTTTATTTTCATTTTACCATTATATTGCGATGCTACCCAAAGTTGAATGAACCTCTCCTCTGCCTGTGTGCTAGGCCTAAATATATGCCAATGGACTGTTGCAGTGGTGGCTGACATGAAGCCTGATTCTCTGCTATGACATGCAGACTAATTCTCTGCTGACATGAAGCCAGATTGTCTGTTACGGGACCTCTCTCCTCTGCCTGGGTGCTGGGCCTAAATTTATGACAATGGACTGTTGCAGTGGTGGCTGACGTGAAGCCTGATTCTCTGCTATGACATGCAGACTGATTCTCTGCTGACATGAAGCCAGATCGTCTGTTACGGGACCTCTCTGCTCTGCCTGTGTGCTAGGCCTAAATATATGCCAATGGACTGTTGCAGTGGTGGGTGACGTGAAGCCTCATTCTCTGCTATGACATGCAGACTGATTCTCTGCTGTCATGAAGCCAGATTGTCTGTTACGGGACCTCTCTGCTCTGCCTGTGTGCTAGGCCTAAATATATGCCAATGGACTGTTGCAGTGGTGGGTGACGTGAAGCCTCATTCTCTGCTATGACATGCAGACTGATTCTCTGCTGTCATGAAGCCAGATTGTCTGTTACGGGACCTCTCTGCTCTGCCTGTGTGCTAGGCCTAAATATATGCCAATGGACTGTTGCAGTGGTGGGTGACGTGAAGCCTCATTCTCTGCTATGACATGCAGACTAATTCTCTGCTGACATGAAGACAGATTCTCTGTTACGGGACCTCTCTCCTCTGCCTGTGTGTGTGCTGGGCCTAAATATATGCCAATGGACTGTTGCAGTGGTGGCTGACGTGAAGCCTCATTCTCTGCTATGACATGCAGACTGATTCTCTGCTGACATGAAGCCAGATTCTCTGTTACGGGACCTCTCTCCTCTGCCTGTGTGTGTGCTGGGCCTAAATATATGCCAATGGACTGTTGCAGTGGTGGCTGACGTGAAGCCTCATTCTCTGCTATGACATGCAGACTGATTCTCTGCTGACATGAAGCCAGATTCTCTGTTACGGGACCTCTCTCCTCTGCCTGTGTGCTAGGCCTAAATATATGCCAATGGACTGTTGCAGTGGTGGCTGACGTGAAGCCTCATTCTCTGCTATGACATGCAGACTAATTCTCTGCTGACATGAAGACAGATTCTCTGTTACGGGACCTCTCTCCTCTGCCTGGGTGCCGGGGCCTAAATATCTGAGAATGGACTGTTCCAGTGGTGGGTGACGGGAAGCCAGATTCTCTGCTATGGAACCTCTCTCCAATTGATTTTGGTTAATTTTTATTTATTTAATTTTTATTTTAATTAATTTCCCTATCCACATTTGTTTGCAGGGGATTTACCTACATGTTGCTGCCTTTTGCAGCCCTCTAGCCCTTTCCTGGGCTGTTTTACAGCCGTTTTAGTGCCGAAAAGTTCGGGTCCCCATTGACTTCAATGGGGTTCGGGTTCGGGACGAAGTTCGGATCGGGTTCGGATCCCGAACCCGAACATTTCCGGGATGTTCGGCCGAACTTCTCGAACCCGAACATCCAGGTGTTCGCTCAACTCTAGTAATAAGCCGTACTGGAACGCTATGGGTGAGTTCATTTACAAAGAACAAACTGTACCCGGATCCAACATTATTGACCTGATTCGAACAGCTACCCAGAGTAACGGCTTGCCTAATATTAAACCTCACGGTTGGGACTATTTTAAGGAGACTATCGCACAGCTGAACGCACCGTCAACGGTTATCAGTAACACAAGAACAAGAGAACTTTTCGATAATTTGAAAAAGCGGTCGCTGAGTGAGCCCTTTGACGTGGCTCGAAGCCCTTTTACACCCCCGGGGTTATTAAGATCGCCTACTGTATCGCCGCGTGGATCATTATTACCTAATAAGAGGCCACCGCCCTTGTTGCAAGCTGCTTGGTTAACGTTGTAAATTTTCTTACTTTGGCGATTGTATATAAATTTTGTTAGTATTAAACATCTTATAATACTTTTATTTGTTTTACATAAATTTTTACTTTGCCTGTATATAAAATGTATTTGTGTGTAATGTCTTATAATGTTTATTTACTATACATAAACTGTTTAAAATAAAAATGTATTCTGTTTTTTCTTTTTACAATAAATATAATAGCTTGATTATTTAAAATTGTATAAACAGTTAGGACGTGTTGTTGAGTTTAAAGCACAGCTAAAATGCCTGCAAAAAGCAAAATATTGCGAAAACAGTACTACACGCCAAAAGCTGTCGGCTCTTATGGGGGCACTTACGCCTTATTCAGAGAAGTACGGAAATTTGGAATAAGAAAAGACTCTGTCAAAAACTGGTTAAGTAACGAGGATACTTACACATTATACAAACCTGTTAAAAAATCCTTTACAAGAAACAAGGTTATGGTGTCTGATATAGATGCTCAATGGCAGGCAGATCTTGTGTCGATGATGGATTTTTCTAAAGAAAATAATGGTGTAAAATACCTGCTGACGGTCGTTGATATTCTATCTAAATATGCCTGGGTGTCGGGCCTTTCAAATAAGTCCGGGGCGACCGTGGCTACCGCTTTTGAGCAGATATTTAAGACAGATATTTACAGACTGATCGGGGCCGTGAGTTTATAAACAAACCTATGAGGCATCTTTGTGAAACCTATAAAATACATCATTTTTTAACTACAAACGCTGTTAAGGCAGCGTTGGTCGAGCGTTTTAATAGAACGCTGAAAACTAAAATGTGGCGCTATCTTAGAGAACAAAACACGTACAGGTACATCGACAAGTTGCAAGACTTGGTGTATAGTTATAACCACACATACCACAGAACTATAAGGCGGCGCCCCGTCGATGTGACAAAAGAGAACTATTTAACCATTTGGAAAAATATCTACCGGTGTTACGATACTATTAAAAAAGTTAAACAGGTATTAAAAATAGGTGATCACGTCAGAATTGTTCGTTATAAGGGTGTTTTTACAAAGGGGTATGAACAAACCTATACGGACTAGATATTTAAAATTCACGCTGTAAACACTAGGGGCCTCAGACCCCTTTATAAGCTGAAAGACCTGTCCGATGAGTTCATTGAAGGATTGTTCTACCCGGAAGAAGTCCAAAAAGTAACTCTCGACAAGCTACGCGTTTACAGGATAGAAAAAAATACTGAAAAAGAAGAAAGTTTGGGGTAAAACGTTGTGTTTTGTAAAGTGGATAGGTTACCCTGACAAGTTTAACTCTTGGGTGCCTGAAAAACAGTTGATGCGTCTGTAAACTATGGAGGACGGATCGTTTTTTATCACGCTGCCTTGCAACGTCTTCGCCAAACTTTATCCCGAAAACAGCATCGCCGATTACACCACTAAGTTAGCAAAAGCGGTGCATCTTCGCGGCCCTTACGAAGTAGCTTTAGTGGAGATTCAGTATCCACATATGTGGGAAACCTTTGGCCCCGGAGATGGTGTATTCTGCGTCGCCCAGCGCGACGAGACGATCAGCAAGCTTTTTGTTAAATTGGGTTATTACTCCAATATGCAAGATCTCATCAAAGCCATTAATAGCAAACTTGAATCTATAAAAATACATCCCGATCAATTGCGTCTAAGATACGATGATATTGACAGAACCGTTTATGTACTGAATTCACCAGCATACAAGTTCATGCCTTGTGTGAAGTTGGGGAATATTTTGGGGCTGACGGGGTATTCGAAAGCTCCGCCGCTCAAGAATGTCGACACCGAGCACATCACTTTCCGCTACAAAGGACCCGGCTTACCTGTTTTAGAACATCATGTTGGTGGTATAAAGGGGCTTGCTCTAGTTTCATCAAAAGAGAAAAAAATTAATTCCGATATTAATGCCGGTTTTTATACATTGTTTGTAAGTACCGATATCGTCCAACATCAACTTGTTGGCGATAGTTACGTACAACTTTTAAGAACTGTCGAGTTAGGCGGCAAAAATTGTGATATCGTCACGCAAAAGTATCACCGGCCGGACTATATACCTGTTTGTAAACATCATTTTGACACGGTTACAATATCAATACTGACGGATCAGGCTAAACCTGTTAAATTCAAATACGGTAAGACTATTGTGCGATTACACTTTAGACCGCGCGCGGTGACGACGCACTAAAATGTTGTCCCAGAGAGTGTACGGTGACCAGGACGCTTATACACATTATTACATAACGCAAGCCGGTCATGGCTTGGACGGCTTTCACGGTACTGAATTCATGCATGGTTCTGGACTCGCCGGGTTATTTCAGGGTCTGTTCCGCCGTGTCGTTCCCCTATTTAAGAAAGGTGTGGAGCTTGCAAAACCCCATGTGAAAACAGCTGCCCGTAACATCGCTAAAGACGCTGTCACTACGGCTTCGACAGCCTTTATGGATCGTATAAATAGGTCGGCTCAGAACCAGGAGGGCTCTGGTGTCGTACAAATACGTAAAAAAAAACGCGTAAAAGAAAACGTGAACGCGCTGCCATTGTCTTACCAACTTTTATGAATAAAGTAGCACAACCTAAGCGACGTCGCCGCCAGAAAACAAGAAGTCGCTCACCGAGTAACATCTTCTAGGCAGCCACTATGGCTTTCGTGCATGACGCATCCGCCGAGTACGCCAAATCAGAGCTGGATATCTTTCAAATACCCCCTACCCAAACAAGCATTGAAAAATCGCTTTATGTAGAGGTGCAGCCAATCGCAGCAATCACTGACAATGCCCCTTTGGAATTCTACATCACGGGCAGCGGTGAATATTATTACGACCTTAATAACACATTGTTACGCGTCGTTTGCAAAATCGTTAGTCCTGATAACACACCCATACCAGAAGGATCCCGCATTGGACTTATTAACTACCCTATAGCGAGTCTTTTTAATCAACTGGATATAACGCTCGGTGACACGTTGATTTCAAGAAGCGACAACCTTTATACGTATAGAGCGTATATAGAGTCCCTAATAAATTATAATTCACAAACTTTAGCGTCCCAATTTACAGCCGGTTTATTCTATAAAGACACAGCGGGACATCATAATGAACGGGTTCTCGACGGGTGTAATGACGGCTTCAGCAAGAGAGCAAAGTATTCAGCCCGATCTAGGAGTGTTGAATTAATGGGCCCCATTTACGCCGATATATTTAATCAACCGAAGTTAATACTGAATGGTTTAGATCTAAAGATAAAATTGACAAGAAACAAAGACACTTTCTGCCTTATGTCGGCCGAGGCGGCCCATTTTAAAGTACAAATACAGCATGCTTCCCTGTTTGTCAATAGAGTACAAGTATCGCCCGCTGTAAGAATCGGTCACAGTCGCGCTCTGTTAACCGCTAACGCAAAGTACTCGATCGATCGGGCGTCGCTTAAAGTGTACAGCGTACCCGCCGGTACACGCATATGTAACCACGAGAATCTTTTCCTCGGCAACCTACCAAAAACAGTAATACTAGCATTTGTGGATAACGAATCATTTTCCGGGAGTTACCAAAGAAACCCTTTGTGCTTCAACCACTATACTGTGAATTATGCAGCCTTATTATTTGGATGTTCAACAGATACCGGCAAAACTTTTTCAACCTAACTTCCAAGACGAATCAGCTGTTCGTGAATATATGTCACTAGTACATATTTCGGGGAAACACAAGGCCGACAACGCTTTATCCGTCGATCGACACGAGTTTTTGAACGGTTACACTTTGTTCGCTTTTGATTTATCGCCGGATCAGGAGCCCGGCGGTCATTTCTCTCTAGTAAAAACTGGCAATCTGAGAGCTGAAATTAGATTTGCCGAACCGATTGCGAACACAATTAATATGATTGTATATTCAGTTCATGAAAATATTATTGAAATAAATAATGGGGAGGTATTATATGATTTTCAATAGACATGAATAATTATGAAATTGCATGTGTTAAAGCTGATATTAACGCCAGACTCATATTTAAAGGTGTATTCCCGTGTGATTTATTACCGGGGGGTAAAATCATCGACAGGCCCGCGGCCTACATTGTAAATACGGATAATTCGTATCAGCGGGGGAAGCATTGGATTTTAATTATATTATACCCGAATGATATATCTATTTTTTTTTTTATAGTTATGGTTTATCCCCCGCAAATGAAATATTTCCGGGTGACTTTATGCAGTTTTTATATAAAAATTCTAAGACTATAAGGTATCAAAACAGAGAAATACAAGACGCCGTTAGTACGGTCTGCGGCCATTACTGTATCTATATCTTGCAATGTCTCGCTAAAGGAATATCTTTTGAAAATGTGTTAAAAATGTTCACTAACGATTTTAGAAAAAATGACTGTATTGTGCGATCATTTGTAACAAAACGCATGAAACGGTTATGTATACGATGCTGTAATTACAATCAAACGTGTCTGTCCCTACGGGAATGTTGCAAAAAAGGAAAATGAATAAAGCTTTTTAACCAAATTATATTTGTCATCGTTTATTTTTTAATACTATTTTATTAAAATATCAGGCACTATACATTTTAATATCAAACAATATAAATTTTAATAGCTAGACCTCTAAATTTTAATATCAAACACTATAAATTTTAATAGCTAGACCTATAAATTTTAATAGCAAACACTATAAATTTTAAAAGGGACGAATACTATTTATATTAAACAATATCAAGCGATATAAACTTAATATCAAGAGATATAAACTTTATATCAAACACTATAAATTTGATATAAAATTGATATCAAGCTATATAAAAGGGTGTGTGTAAAAGGGGCGTGGTACCTGTCACTTTGACGAAACATATCCCCTCTTACTACTAATGTATATTATTTATCTGTAATATAATCGCAGTTAGAATCCAGTGAGTGAATGTGTAGCCCACAGACAGTACTGTGTGCACACCATCCATACAGGGTGTCACAGACAATACCTTGCAGATAAAAATAATTCAATTTATACTATTTATCTGTGATATAATCGCAGTTACAAGCCAGTGAGTGACTGTGTGGCATACAGAAAGTACTATGTGCACACCATCCGTACAGAGTGTCACAGACAATACCTTGCAGATAAAAAAAAATTCAATTTATATTAATTATCTGTGATATAATCGTAGTTACAAGCCAATGAGTGACTGTGTGGACGACAGAGAGTACTGTGTGCACACCACCTATACAGGGTTTCACAGACTATACCTTGCAGATAAAAATAATTCAATTTATATTATTTATCTGTGATATATTCGCAGTTACAAGGCAGTGAGTGAATGTGTAGCCCACAGACAGTACTGTGTGCACACCATCCATACAGGGTGTCACAGACAATACCTTGCAGATAAAAATAATTCAATTTATACTATTTATCTGTGATATAATAACAGTTACAAGCCAGTGAGTGACTGTGTGGCCTACAGACAGTGCTATGTGCACATTATCCATACAAAATGTCACAGACAATACCTTGCAGATAAAAACAATTAAATTTATATTATTTATCTGTGATATAATCGCAGTTACAATCCAGTGAGTGACTGTATGGCCCACAGACAGTACTGTGTGCAAACCATCCATACAGGGTGTCACAGAGAATACCTTGCAGATAAAAAAAAAAGATCTATTTATATTATTTATCTGTGATATAATCATAGTTACAAGCCAATGAGTGACTGTGTGGACCAAAGAGAGTACTGTGTGCACACCACCTATACAGGGTGTCACAGACAATACCTTGCAGATGAAAATAATTCAATTTATATTATTTCTCTGTGATATAATCGCATTTGCAAGCCAGTGAGTGACTGTGTGGACCACAGACTTTACAGTGTGCACACCATCCATACAGGGTGTCACAAACAATACCTTGAAGATAAAAATAATTCAATTTATATTATTTCTCTGTGATATAATCACAGTTACAAGGCAGTGATCGACTATGTGGCCAACAGACAGTACTGTGTGCACACCATCCATACAGCGTGTCATAAACAATACCGTGCAGATAAAAATTATTTAATTGATATTATTTATCTTTGATATAATCACATTTACAAGCTAGTAAGTGACTGTGTGGCCCACAGACAGTACTGTGTGCACTCCATCCATATAGGGTGTCTCAGTCAATACATTGCAGATAAAAAAAAATTCAATTTATACTATTTATCTGTGATATAATCGTAGTTACAAGCCAGTGAGTGACTGTGTGGCCCACAGACAGTACTATGTGCACACCATCCATACAGAGTAACAAATACAAAACCTTGCAGATAAAAATAATTCAATTTGTATTATTTATCTGTGATATAATCGCATTTGCGAGCCAGTGAGTGACTGTGTGGACCTCAGACAGTACTGTGTGCACACCATCCATACAGGGTGTCACAGACAATACCTTGCAGATAAAAATAATTCAATTTATACTATTTATCTGTGATATAATAACAGTTACAAGCCAGTGAGTGACTGTGTGGCCTACAGACAGTGCTATGTGCACATCATCCATACAAAATGTCACAGACAATACCTTGCAGATAAAAACAATTAAATTTATATTATTTATCTGTGATATAATCGCAGTTACAATCCAGTGAGTGACTGTATGGCCCACAGACAGTACTGTGTGCAAACTATACATACAGGGTGTCACAGACATTACCTTGCAGATAAAAATAATTCAATTTATATTATTTATATGTGATATAATCGTAGTTAAAAGCCAATGAGTGACTGTGTGGCCCACAGACAGTACTATGTGCACACCATCCATACAGAGTAACAAATACAAAACCTTGCAGATAAAAATAATTCAATTTGTATTATTTATCTGTGATATACCGTATTTTTCGCCCCATAAGACGCACTTTTTCTTCCCCCAAAATGGGGGAGAAATGCCCCTGCGTCTTATGGGGCGAATGCGTGCAGTTTAGATCGAGCGGGGACTCGGGGAGGGACTGAGAGGAGGAGCTGGGGGCTGGCAATAGCGGCGGGGCGGTGCAGTCAGTGTAATATAGCACCGCCCCGCCGCTCCGGTAAAATCAGATGTCATATTGAATTAATACTTATTAAACATGCCCCCTTAGTCCTATTACTACCTTACTTCCTAATTGCGGCAGTAGAATTCAGGCAGGCCGGGCGGGCGGGCGGCAGCGTAACTCTTGTCACGTGCCTGCGCCGCCTACTTTATGAATGAAACAGGCGGCGCAGGCAAGTGACGTCAGTGAGAGACGCGCCGCCCGTCCTGCCTGCATTCTACACAAGCGATTAGGATGTAAGGTACCGTAGTACTAGGACTGAAGGGGCATGTTTAATTAGTATTAAATGAATATGACATTATATTTTAGTTTACTAGAGGCGGCGGCAGCGGCGGGGGGGGGGGGGGGTAGGGGGGGCGGGGCGGAGGGCTGGCGATCTGTGGATGGCACAGTTATGGGCTGGGGGGGTCTTTGGATGGCACTGTTATGGGCTGGGGGTCTCTGGATGGCACATATATAACAGTGCCACCCACAGATCCCCCCTGTAACAGTGCTATCCACAGATCCCCCCCTGTAACAGTGCCATCCAAAGATCCCCCTGTAACAGTGCAAGCCACAGATGCCCCCCATAACAGTGTCCGTCATCCACAGATGCCCCCCATAACAGTGTCCGTCATCCACAGATGCCCCCCATAACAGTGTCCGTCATCCACAGATGCCCCCCATAACAGTGTCCGTCATCCACAGATGCCCCCCATAACAGTGTCCGTCATCCACAGATCCCCAGTAATAGTGCCATCCACAGACCACCATTAGTTCCAAACCCACCAAACACCTTTTGGTTAAAAATATTTTTTTTCTTATTTTCCTCCCCAAAACCTAGGTGCGTCTTATGGGCCGGTGCGTCTTATAGGGCGAAAAATACGGTAATCGCATTTGCAAGCCAGTGAGTGACTGTATGGCCTACAGACAGTACTGTGTGCAAACTATCCATACAGGGTGTCACAGACATTACCTTGCAGATAAAAATAATTCAATTTATATTATTTATATGTGATATAATCGGAGTTAAAAGCCAATGAGTGACTGTGTGGACCACAGAGAGTACTGTGTGCACACCACCTGGACAGGGTGTCACAGACAATAACTTGCAGATAAAAATAATTAAATTGATATTATTTATCTGTGATATAATCGCATTTGCAAACCAGTGAGTGATTGTGTGGCCCACATACAATACTGTGTGCATACCATCCATACAGGGTGTCACAGACAATACCTTGCAGATAAAAATAATTCAATTTATATTAATTATCTGTGATATAATCGCAATTACAATCCAGTGAGTGACTGTGTAGCCCACAGACAGTCCTGTGTGCACACCATCCATACAGGGTGTCAAATACAATGCCTTGCAGATAAAAATAATTCAATTTATATTATTAATTTATGATATAATCGCATTAACAAGCCAGTGAGTGACTATGTGGCCAACAGAAAGTAATGTGTGCACACCATCCATATAGGGTGTCATAGACAATACATTGCAGATATCAATGATTAAATTTATACTATTTATCTGTGATATAATCGCATTTACAAGTCAATGAGTGACTGTGTGGCCCACAGACAGTACTGTGTGCACACCATCCATACAGGGTGTCACAGACAATACCTTGCAGATAAAAATAAATTAATTGATATTATTTCTCTGTGATATAATTGCATTTGCCAGCCAGTGAGTGACTGTGTGGCCCACAGAGAGTACTGTGTGCACACCATCCATACAGGGTGTCACAGACAATACCTTGCAGATAAAAATAATTCAATTTATATTATTTATCTGTGATATAATCGCATTTGCAAGCATGTGAGTGACTATGTGGCCAACAGACAGTACTGTGTGCACACCATCCATATAGGGTGTCACAGACAATACATTGCAGATAACAATGATTACATTTATACTATTTATCTGTGATATAATCGCATTTACAAGTCAATGAGTGACTGTGTGGCCCACAGACAGTACTATGTGCACACCATCCATACAGAGTAACAAAGACAAAACCTTGCAGATAAAAATAATTCAATTTTTATTATTTATCTGTGATATAATCGTAGTTACAAGCCAATGAGTGACTGTGTGGACCACAGAGAGTACTGTGTGCACACCACCTGGACAGGGTGTCACAGACAATACCTTGCAGATAAAAAATAATTCAATGTAAATTATTTATCTGTAATATAATCTCAGTTACAAGCCAGTGAGTGACTGTGTAGCCCAAAGACAGTACTGTGTGCACACCATCCATACAGGGTGCCACAGACAATAACTGGCAGATAAAAATAATTAAATTTATATTATTTATCTGTAATATAATCGCATTTGCACACCAGTGAGTGACTGTGTGGCCCACAGAAAGTACTGAGTGCACACCATCCATACAGGGTGTCAGACAATACCTTGCAGATAACAATAATTCAATTTATATTATTTTTCTGTGATATAATCGCAGTTTTTAAGCCAGTGAGTGCCTATGTGGCCCACAGACAGTACCATGTGCACACCATCCATACAGGGTGTCACAGACAATAACTTGCAGATAAAAATAATTCAATTTATATTATTTATCTGTGATATAATCGCAGTTACAATCCAGTGAGTGACTGTGTAGCCCACAGACAGTCCTGTGTGCACACCATCCAGGAGCAGAAGTGGAAAAAAAGAGAAGAAAAAGAAGGAGGTTATCCTAAAATGACACAGGACTGTGCTTAGTCCCTGAAGAGAAGGATAATGAAAAGGCGCCAACAGGACTGTATGATGGAGGGATTGGGAAGAAGGGAAACAGTAGGATGGGAAGGCAGCTCTGGTGTAGAAAACAAAACTAGAAACCACAAAGAAATCAGGATGAATCAGTGATAGGTGGGGAACAAGGGGTAGTCACCTACCCCCAGTGTCACACCGGTTACAAAAAAAAAAAAAAAAGGATGCGGTTGAGCGCCAAATTCCCAAATGACAAGGTGTAGGTGGGTGGTGGTACAGGTAGTCGTTATTGGTATCGAAAAAAATCACCCAAGTTGAGGTGCTGTGGGCTGATAGGTAGCGCACAGTGGTGGGTAGGTGAATGGTACAGGAATAAGATGACGTTTAACAGTAGTATTAGGTAAACTCTTAAAAACCTGAAAATCAATCACATATACATGCATAAAAATTGAGTGAATTCTTTAGAATCGTTCAAAACATATAATGGTAAAAATAAAGATAAAATTAAAACAATGTTAAAAATCCACTCACTTCACAGGGGGGGTTGCCAACAGGATGACCTTGAGGCACCTGTGGCAAGTAACCCCCCTAAGCCGGGATCGCGTGTAGGTTTGTTAGAGGTTGACGTCTACGACCTGGGTGTACAGCCTGGTTGGTAAAGCAGCAGACAAATCCAAGGGTATGTAATCAATCCTCTTTAATGGTTTAAAATAAGGCTCAACGCGTTTCAGGGGTCATAGTACCCCCTTCATCAGGAGCAGTATATACAATAGACATGATGCATGGGCTTTAAATACATGTGGGTGTGCCGTTTTGGCGCCAAAAGTAAGTGGGTGGAGTTACAGGGAGTGACAGGTTTTTTTTTTTTTATTTTTTTTTTTTTTATTTAAAAAAAACTGAGAAAACAGCCTTTTAGTATAATGAAAGAAATCCTCAATGGTGAGGATAGTGCTAAGTGTGGGGCTATGTGTCTGTGACAATAAAAGATTGTAAGGAGCTATCTTTATGCTTGTTTCTCAGTCGCCTGCCGTGCGACCGGAAGTGGAGTCAGTGGAACGCAACATGCGTTCCACCAGACCTGTATCCGGGACGGGGCAGGCCACGACCGGAAGTGGTTGTAATTGGAGTCGGTGGAACGCAATATGCGTTCCACCTCGTGCAACGCCGAATGTGGCTGCAGTTGGAGTCAGTGGAACGCAGTATGCGTTCCACTGCGTAAAAGAAGGAGGCCTGTGGAGCGCATAGGGATTAGCCTCGTCGGGCAGGATGTCACCTGGATCCGGAAGTGCTGGCAATCGTGGTGGGAGGTCAATTCGGTGGAACGCAGATGTCAGAGTGTTCTGCGTTTCACCTAACGGTTAGGGGGAATGGGATATTTGTGAATAATGCAGGGTGTGAAAAAGTGGAATGCTTGGAAATAAAAAAGGCATGCACATACAAATGTAAGTAGGAGTAAAAAGACAGGTAATGTAGCAGCAAATGGAAATAAAAAACTAAATTTTCCCTGTATGCAGCTGGCAAGGATATATCATGTGGAGTGATATAAGGCTGGTAATAATAATATCAATAAAAATGTAGAGGACTAAATGGGTATCAACGTTCGGATCATATAGACTATTTAGTGTTAGTATCTAAGAAAAAAAATATAGACTTCTGCTGAGCAATATCTATTTAACACCGACTACAGTACAATGATGGTAGATGAGTAAATGATAGTGGTATAATTACATAGTGATCATAATACAAGATAAAATGATAAATAAATGGATACACGTGTCTATTTTCCTCTTTTCCTTAAAAGGTTTACTCCCAAGAATTCCTCTAACATTTCATGAAGATGGCATGTGGTGGGTGTGTTGAATGTAAATGAATCATGACCTAAGTGGGGGACTGGTGGTTTAGTAGTTGGTATATTCAAGGGATTCGTTGAGGCCGAAAGGGATGAGGGTGTTTAACTTAAATATCCAGAACATTTCTTTTCTGCATAGTGTTTGGAATGATTGGGGAACCCATTCTAGTGGCGTGACTGACAGAGATGTGGGGTCACCTTCGTGGTGGGAAGCATAGTGTCGGGATACGCTGTGTGTGCAAACTTTGCGTCTTATATTCGAACGATGCTCATTCATACGTTCTTTCAGGGATTGGGTAGTGCGGCCGATATACAAGAGGTTGCAGGGGCATTGTAGTAGGTAGACCACATTTGTAGTGCTGCAATTCATTGGGTGGTGTATGTTGATTGGTTTCATAGGGTGAGGTAAAATACCCCGTTCGCCGCAGCAATTTATAATGTCACAGCACATGCATCTTTTTATTCCGCATTTGTGTGAACCTGTTTTCCGTAGGCTCTTGTTCGGACCAGATTTGGAACCTCCTGGGTTAGTCTCAAGTTTGGGGCACGAAGGGGCCAAAATATTTTTCAAAGTCTGGGCACGTTTGAAAATTAAATTAGACGTTTTTGGAATAGTCTTGCCTATGATGGGGTCTTTTAGTAAAATGTTCCAATGTTTATTCATTAATTTTCTAATATCCACATGTCTGGAGTTGTAACGTGTGATGAAATGAAGATTGGATTGGATATTATCTGTAACTAGAGTTTTATTTTGATTGTTCTTATTTTTGCCACTGAGACTATCTTTTTGGGATGTTCCTAGAGCTTTCTTTTCAGAATCTTTTACAAGTTTACTTGGGTACCCTTTGTCATAGAAACGTTTCTTCAAGATGGCTAGTTGTTCCCTACAGACCGTGTCATTGGAGCAGTTCCTGCGAATTCTGCGCATCTGGCTATATGGTATATTGTTTAGCCATTTCTTGTGATGGCAGCTCTTAAAGTCTAAATAACTGTTCGTGTCTACTTTCTTGAAGTATGTTCTAGTTGATATTTTGTTATTTGTGATCGAAAGGTCTAGATCTAAAAAAGTTGCTTCTGTAGGTTGTGTCGAGTGTAAACCTGATATTACCGCCATTGGTATTGATGTGGTTGATATGATCTGTTAGAACATCAGGGTTCCCTTCCCAGATTAAGATGATGTTGTCTATGTACGATGGGTGATGAGGCCATGTAGTTCTTCGAATACCCCCATGAACAGATTGGCATAGGCTGGGGGCAAACTTGGTCCCCATGGCCGTTCCTTTGCATTGTTGATATATGGTGTCCTGGAATATAAAATAGTTATGGTGGAGGATGAAGTTGATGGAGTCTATGATGAAGGTTCGTTGTGTGTAGGGTAGTTGGTGGTCTTGACAGAGGGTTTTGTCTACAGCGAGGATGCCGAGAGAGTGGGTGATATTGCTGTAGAGGGAGGTGACATCTAGTGTCACCCAATGGTAGGTGTCTCTCCATTCAAAAGTCTCTAAGGTACTAATAAGATGGGAAGTGTCACGTAGATATGAGGGTAATAGCAGGACGTATTTCTGTAGGATACTGTCCACATAGTCGGACAGATTAGAGGTAAGTGATCCGATACCAGAGATAATCGGTCTTCCTGTGGGGTTCGTTAGTGACTTATGTATTTTGGGTAAAAAATAAAAACGTGCTGTGGATGGGTGTGGCGTTTTGAGGAAGGTTCTTTCTCTTTTGCTAATGATACCTGACCAAAATCCATCATCCACTAGAGATGTCAGTTTTTTTTTTTATAGTTATTGGTAGGGTCAGATGATAAAATTTGGTAATATTCCTTGTCTGCGAGGATTCGTAGTGATTCTGCTAAGTAGTAGGATGAGTCCATGATAACGATTCCCCCTCCTTTGTCGGCACTTTTAATGACGATATTTTTATTGTTTGTGAGAGTTTTGAGAGCTCTAGAATGGTCTAGGCTCAAATTACTTTTCCGGGGAAAGCTGGGTGGGATTGAGAAGCAGTCTTTGAAATCTGACAGTACTGAATTAAAAAAGCTCTCTATATGGGGGCCTTTGCTTTCGAGGGGATAAAAGCCTGATTTGATTTTAACATTTGACAGAACTGGTGTCGGCGGTGGGGGGATAGCCGTAGCCTTTAAGGAGTCATGTGGTGGATAAGTGTTTGACAGGTTTAGCTCATTTTCACCCAAATCAGGTGCATCGGTGGAGTAATCCTTAGAGATGTAAGTGTCTGCATTGGTATTTTTGACTGCAAAAACGGGTAGAGGAGCAGGTAGGGTGACTGACGAAGCACTGCTATCTGGTCTCGGTAAGGTTTTTTATGGTAAAATGTCTGTGGAGAGTGAGTTTTCTGGCAAACTGATTTAGGTCTACAAACAATTCAAATAGGTCCGGTTGGTTCGTGGGGCAGAAGGAGAGGCCTTTACTGAGTAATTCGATTTCTTTTCTCCCTAAGATGTATTTGGAAAGATTAAAGATCCCCATTTTTTGTTTCCAGTTCAATGGGGTTTTGAATGGTTTCCGTAGGTGTTATGTTAGTTAGGTTGGTTGTTTCTGTTTTAGTTTTTTGCATTTTTTGTTTAGTGGAGCGTTGTTTTCCACTTCCCCTACATCCTCTAGGTCTATGTTTGGCCTTTTCTTTTTTATACTGGACACTGGGGTGTAGAAGTGGGTTATCTTTAGAGACTGTGATGTGGTTGGTGTACTTAACTGGGGGAAGTCGGCTGGACGCAGGAGGGGACTTAGTGCTAAAAAACTGGTGAGTACTTGTCTGGATGGAGGGGCCGGTGGTCCTCTGTGCGGGGTAGGAGAAACCTGCTCTAAAAAAGAGTTCTCAGTCAGGATGGCTTTCATTATACTAAAAGGCTGTTTTCTCAGTTTTTTTTAAATAAAAAAATAAAATAAAAATGATGATGTCACTCCCTGTAACTCCACCCACTTACTTTTGGCACCAAAACGGCACACCCACATGTATTTAAAGCCCATGCATCATGTCTATTGTATATACTGCTCCTGATGAAGGGGGTACTATGACCCCTGAAACGCATTGAGCCTTATTTTAAACCATTAAAGAGGATTGATTACATACCCTTGGATTTGTCTGCTGCTTTACCAACCAGGCTGTACACCCAGGTCGTAGACGTCAACCTCTAACAAACCTACACGCGATCCCGGCTTAGGGGGGTTACTTGCCACAGGTGCCTCAAGGTCATCCTGTTGGCAACCCCCCCTGTGAAGTGAGTGGATTTTTAACATTGTTTTAATTTTATCTTTATTTTTACCATTATATGTTTTGAACGATTCTAAAGAAATCACTCAATTTTTATGCATGTATATGTGATTGATTTTCAGGTTTTTAAGAGTTTACCTAATACTACTGTTAAACGTCATCTTATTCCTGTACCATTCACCTACCCACCACTGTGCGCTACCTATCAGCCCATAGCACCTCAACTTGGGTGATTTTTTCGATACTAATAACGACTACCTGTACCACCACCCACCTACACCTTGTCATTTGGGAATTTGGCGCTCAACCGCATCCTTTTTTTTTTTTTTTTTTTTTTTTTTTTAGTGACCGGTGTGACACTGGGGGTAGGTGACTACCCCTTGTTCCCCACCTATCACTGATTCATCCTGCACACCATCCATACAGGGTGTCACAGACAATGCCTTGCAGATAAAAATAATTCAATTTATATTATTAATCTATGATATAATCGCATTTACAAGCCAGTGAGTGACTATGTGGCCCACAGACAGTAATATGTGCACACCATCCATACAGGGTGTCACAGACAATACCTTGCAGATAAAAATTATTCAATTTATATTATTTCTCTGTGATATAATTGCATTTGCAAGCCAGTGAGTGACTGTGTGGCCCACAGACAGTACTGTGTGCACACCATCCATACAGGGTGTCACAGACATTACCTTGCAGAAACCAATAAATCAATTTATATTATTTCTCTGTGATATAATTGCATTTGCAAGCCAGTGAGTGACTGTGTGGCCCACAGACAGTACTGTGTGCATACCATCCATACAGGGTGTCACAGACAATACCTTGCAGATAAAAATAATTCAATTTATATTATTTATCTGTGATATAATCGCATTTGCAAGCCAGTGAGTAACTGTGTGGCCCACCGACAGTACTGTGTGCACATCATCCATACAGGGTGTCACAGACAATACATTGCAGATAACAATAATTCAATTTATACTATTTGTCTGTGATGTAATCGCAGTTTCAAGCCAGTGAGTGACTGTGTGGCCCACAGACAGTACTATGTGCACACCATCCATACAGAGTAACAAAGACAATACCTTGCAGATAAAAATAATTCAATTTGTATTATTTATCTGTGATATAATCACATTTGCAAGCCAGTGAGTGACTGTATTGCCCACAGACAGTACTGTGTGCAAACCATCCATACAGGGTGTCACAGACATTACCTTGCAGATAAAAATAATTCAATTTATATTATTTCTATCTGATATAATCGTAGTTACAAGCCAATGAGTGACTGTGTGGACCACAGAGAGTACTGTGTGCACACCACCTGGACAGGGTGTCACAGACAATACCTTGCATATAAAAATAATTCAATGTATATTATTTATCTGTAATATAATCGCAGTTACAATCCAGTGAGTGACTGTGTAGCCCAAAGAAAGTACTGTGTGCACACCATCCATACAGGGTGTCACAGACACTACCTGGCAGACAAAAAAAATTAAAATTATATTATTTATCTGTGATATAATCGTATTTTCAAACCAGTGAGTGATTGTGTGGCCCACAGACAGTACTGTGTGCATACCATCCATACAGGGTGTCACAGACAATACCTTGCAGATAAAAATAATTCAATTTATATTATTTATCTGTGATATAATCGCATTTGCAAGCCAGTGAGTAACTGTGTGGCCCACCGACAGTACTGTGTGCACATCATCCATACAGGGTGTCACAGACAATACATTGCAGATAACAATAATTCAATTTATACTATTTGTCTGTGATGTAATCGCAGTTACAAGCCAGTGAGTGACTGTGTGGCCCACAGACAGTACTATGTGCACACCATCCATACAGAGTAACAAAGACAATACCTTGCAGATAAAAATAATTCAATTTGTATTATTTATCTGTGATATAATCACATTTGCAAGCCAGTGAGTGACTGTATTGCCCACAGACAGTACTGTGTGCAAACCATCCATACAGGGTGTCACAGACATTACCTTGCAGATAAAAATAATTCAATTTATATTATTTCTATCTGATATAATCGTAGTTACAAGCCAATGAGTGACTGTGTGGACCACAGAGAGTACTGTGTGCACACCACCTGGACAGGGTGTCACAGACAATACCTTGCATATAAAAATAATTCAATGTATATTATTTATCTGTAATATAATCGCAGTTACAATCCAGTGAGTGACTGTGTAGCCCAAAGAAAGTACTGTGTGCACACCATCCATACAGGGTGTCACAGACACTACCTGGCAGACAAAAAAAATTAAAATTATATTATTTATCTGTGATATAATCGTATTTTCAAACCAGTGAGTGATTGTGTGGCCCACAGACAGTACTGTGTGCACACCATCCATACAGGGTGTCACAGACAATTCCTTTCAGATAAAAAATATTCAATTTATATTAATTATCTGTGATATAATCGTAGTTACAAGCAAATGAGTGACTGTGTGGACGACAGAGAGTATTGTGTGCACACCACCTATACAGGGTGTTACAGACAATACCTTGCAGATGAAAATAATTCAATTTATATTATTCATCTGTGATATAATCATAGTTACAAGCAAATGAGCGACTGTGTGGCCCACAGACAGTACTGTGTGCACACCATCCATATAGGGTGTCACAGACAATACCTTGCAGATAAAAAGAATTCAATTTATATAATTTATCTGTGATATAATCGCAGTTACAATCCAGTGAGTGACTGTGTAGCCCACAGACAGTACTGTGTGCACACCAGCCATACAGGGTGTCACAGACAATACCTTGCAGATAAATAATATAAATTGAATTATTTTTATCTGTGATATAATCGCATTTACAAGATAGTGAGTGACTGTCTGGCCCACAGACAGTACTGTGTGCACACCATCCATACAGGGTGTCACAGACAACACCTTGCAGATAAAATAATTTAATTTATATTATTTATCTGTGATATAATCACATTTGCAAGCCAGTGAATGACTGTGTGGCCTACAGACAGTACTGTGTGCACACCATCCATACAGGGTGTCACAGACAATACCTTGCAGATAAAAATAATTCAATGTATATTATTTATCTGTAATATAATCGCAGTTACAATCCAGTGAGTGACTTTGTGGACCACAGACAGTACTGCGTGCAAACCATCCTTGCAGGGTGTCACAGACAATACCTTGGATATAAAAATAATTCAATTTGTATTATTTATCTGTGATATATTCGCATTTGCAAGCCAGTGAGTGACTTTATGGCTCACAGAAAGTACTGTGTGCACACCATCCATTCAGTGTGTCACAGACAATACATTGCAGATAAAAATAATTCAATTTATATTATTTATCTGTGATATAATCGCATTTGCAAACAAGTGAGTGACTGTGTGGCCTACAGCCAGTACTGTGTGCACACCATCTATACAGGCACAGACAATACCTTGCAGATAAATATAATTTTAATTCAAGACAGGAGACTCCATTATGCTAATATCTTTCTTTTTTACTCCCAGCAACAAAATAGTTAACAATGTAAACATAGAACATTTTTTATAAAGAATGTAAATGAGCCTCTAGGACTATCCAATGAACAGCCAACAAAGGTTATATAAGGTTTAGCCCCACAAAAAAACGTCCTTCTTTCTTGCTGCTCCCAGAAAGATATGTATTGAAGTTCTTTTGTCATATAAATATAATTATATAGATTATTTTATATACTTATTATAAATATTTCTATTATTGATTATTTATTCTTCTATATGGTTGTGGACAATGTATGTTGCCACTTGTTTTGTGGTTTTACCAAAATGCTATGCTGCATGTGATTATTTTTCATAAAAATTTGGGTACACTCACATATTAATGTGTTTTCTCCTGCATTCAGTTCCCCTTGATTAGAGTTAGTGCCTGCTTTGCATTTGCACCACTATTTTCCTCTATGCTGACTTACCTGTAGTAGTCCTGTCACTGTTTACTTTCACTTTACCTCAGCACCCGATCCCCAGTGCGCATGTCCAGCTGCTCATCAGCCTGCCCGCCCTTTTCTCCTCATTCAGAGATAGCATCTGTTGCTGGTTTCGTCTCAGAAGAAAACTGCTAGCTAATTTTATTACATGACACGGAGGCTCCTATTGCTATCTCTTTCTTTGCTAAAATCATATAGCAGCAAAGAACAAACACATCAATCAAAATGGAAACCATGGCAACCGACTCCTCCCCACTGTGCCAGTATAACAGTTCTAGTCTCTGTCAACTCCACCTCTTTCTTTGCTGCTCTTCTCACAGATAAGTACAGTTGTCTCAATTCTGTGGGCTGAGCTTTATTGTATATTGCATTAGGTTATTGTTATATATTATATGCGATTCTTGTAGTTTTTTCTTTAGTGTGTGAGGTGTTTTTCCTTCCTCCCCACTCTTTTCTTTTGTGGGTCTTATTCGTTTTTATTCTCCCCAGGCATTTTTTCCTTATTTAGGTTTTCGGTTACCCTCTTCTAGCGCCGCTTGTTTTGACCCCCGCCCCCCCGTGCGGCCATTTCGCTGCTTCATCGGGCTTCCGCCACTCACCGCCCCCTCTGCTCCGCTCCGTTTTCTTCTCCCTTCTGGGCGGCCGAGATCTCGCGAGATTTCGGCCCCCATTTTACCTCACCAGGTCTCCGGCGGTTCGCGCGCCTCCCGCTCTCTCCTCACTGAGCCGGGCGTGATCTCGCGATATTTCGCGAGATTTCCTCAGTTTCTCCTCAGAGAGCTGCCGGAGCCTCCCTATATCCCACTCGTGCGGTATTCTTTGTGCTTGGGGGGTTTGTCGATCATTATTAGCCACATTAGGCTCAGTTTAGTACTGCCCTGTTTTATTACCATGTCCAAAGACAACATGGGTGGGTGTGAGTCTTCCCCTGAGATTATGGAGGTGCCTTCTAATACACAGGAACCAGGTGCCATGTCTGTAGAGGCACAGACTTTGGCTATTCAGCGCTCAGTGACTGCAGCTATCCAGGCTGCTATGGGGTCTATGTCCCAGCCATATCCAATTCAATTTCTGAGGCCCTTATGGCTGGCCCCTCCTCCTCCAAACCTTCTAGGTCCCATCCATCTGAGACCTTACTACCTGCCTCCAGAACCGTTAAGACTGGTGGAACTGTAGCCACCCAAGATGGCGTGCCCCGTTCACGCAAAAGAGCCTATGCCCGCCAGGCAGAAAAGGCGAGGCTGTGGAAATGCGCTAGAGCGCAACCAGATTACGTTTCGGGCTCTGAACCCGACTCAGATGAGGAGGCTCAGTATCGCTCTGTTGAATTTGAGGACTTGGAGGAGGACGATCTTTTGGATTCGGACCTTCCAGGTCCATCCTCAGGATCTATCACGCCATGGTCTGCTTCCATGGAGGTTCCTTTGGAATCCTCAGCTATTTTGGATCCCGAGGGTGAGCCCCTATTTGACCCCGATGCATTACATCACCCTAGGTCTGCAGAGTGGCTCCCGTCCTCACATGTGGCAAAGTACCTAGAAGCCCGAGTGCGCCAACCCCTTTCTAAGGAGGCGCGTAATAAAATGAAAGCTGAGTGCCCCAGACCTATTATTCCCAATAAGGTCTGTGAGACGCCTATAGTTGACCCGAAGATGTGTCAATTTCTCTCTAAATCGGGCTGTAACCCAAAGAAGGGTCTTGAGTCGGCCTTAAAGTCCTGTCAGGACAAGCTTTTAGACCTATTGGGCCCACTGACAAAAATTTTTGAATTGGCTGAGTCAGCCAGAACCCAGAATTCACTGGTAGATCCGGAGGAGCTCCGGGGATGGGTTCAGCGTGCCGTGTGCATCACGGGCAATGTTAATACTTCGCTCTCCATAGAGAGACGAAAGGCGATTCTTTTCAAGATAGAACCCAAACTCTCTAATTTAGCCCTCACAGAGGCAGGTAAAGAGGCCCAGGGATTACTGTTCGGGGATTCCTTCATAAAGGACCTGTCCCGATTTGTAGGAGCCTTCACTGCCCTTGACAAGGCCCAGACCTCGATGAAACGAGTCTTCCAGGGTAGGGTCTCTCACAGGGCCGGCAGCTCTAGGGGCCGCCTGTCCGGCCGTTCTTCCTACCAGACCCGTGGTTCGGGTCGAGGCTCCTTCCCTTATCGTTCCTACACCCAAGAGTTCCGGCAGCCACCCGCCTTCTTCCCCACCCGAGGATCTTCTTGGCGTTCCCGCGGAGCCAGAGGTTCATCTACCCGACGCCCTTTCGGTAAGTCGACTTCCAGCGTCTTCTTTGACTCCTTGGGTAGGGGGCAGGCTCCGTCTTTTTTCCCATGTCTGGTCAACCATCACTGCCGACCCATGGGTTCTTTCTACTGTACGGGGCTTCCACATAGAACTGATTTGCTCTCAGATCCAAATCCCTCCTCCACATCCTGTAGTTCTCCCGTCCTCATCGCGCCAGTTGTTACATCAGGAGCTGACGGCGCTATGTCAGAAGGGTGCCATAGAGCGGGCTCCCGTATCCACAGAGGGAATCATAAGCAGTATGTTCCTGGTGGCCAAAAAAGGAGGCCAGATGCGGCCCGTAATCAACCTTCGGGCTCTAAACGCCTTTGTGCAGTATCGGCATTTCAAGATGGAGGGCATACACCTTCTCAGGGATTTGCTGCTCCATGGAGATTGGATGGTCAAACTGGACCTGAAAGATGCCTACCTGACAGTGCCGGTAGCCGAGTCTTCCAGGGATCTCCTTCGTTTTCTCTGGGGCTCGGAGGTATGGAGGTTCACATGTCTACCCTTCGGACTCTCTTCGGCCCCTTGGTGCTTCACCAAACTTCTACGGCCGGTCATCTCCTGTCTCCGCAGTCAAGGGATTCGTCTGATTATTTATCTGGACGATATCCTCATCATGGCCCAGTGCCCTTCCGTCCTGCTTACACATCTGCAGTGTTCCATGGACCTGTTATCTCGATTGGGGTTTCTTCTCAATCCTAGAGAAGTCGTCTCTGACTCCGGCCCAGTCCATAGAATTCTTGGGCTTCACCATCAATTCATCCACGGAGACCCTCAGCCTCCCTCCTTCCAAAGTGCGGGCCATCCGCAAGGAGCTCCTTCATTCCCTCTCTCTTCCACAAGTTTCCCTACGCCACCTGGCCCGTATAATAGGCCTTCTCTCTTCGTCCATCCAAGCAGTGTTCCCAGCTCCTCTACATTATCGGGCCATGCAGCGGCTCAAGATTGCCCACCTTCAATCGGGAGCATCCTACGCGGATCTGATCACCTTGGACGAGGACACCAGGGACGAGTTGACTTGGTGGATCCACAACCTGGAAGTGTGGAACGGGAAGGCGATTTTTCGACCCCGTCCGGATATCACGATAGAGTCGGATGCCAGCCTTCTAGGCTGGGGAGCTTACTGCAACGGAGTGACTACCGGAGGTCGTTGGTCAGTGGAGGAGTCCGGTCTTCACATCAACACCTTAGAGCTGCTGGCGGGTTCTTTTGCAGTTCACAGTTTCGCGAGCGGTCTGACCAAGGCTTGCATCAGGTTGCAGATGGACAACATCTCTGCGTTCAGGTATGTCAATGCCATGGGAGGCACGCATTCTACAACCCTATCCCACCTGGCGCGAGATTTCTGGACTTTCTGCCTTGCCAGGGAGATCACGGTGTCGGCAGAGTATATACCGGGCCTCCACAATACCCATGCAGACTGGAGCTCTCGTTTTCTGTCAGACTCCAGCGATTGGAGATTAGACACCACAGTCTTCTCGTCCATTTCCTCCCGTTGGGGTCCTTTCTGTTTAGACCTCTTTGTGTCTCGTCTGAACTCCCAACACCCGCGGTTTTACAGCTGGCGTCCGGATCCAGACGCGGAGGCGGTAGATGCATTTCTTCAAGATTAGACCGGCCACATTTCCTACGCTTTCCCTCCGTTTGCTCTGATCCCACGAGTCTTAACTTTAACCCGCCTTCAGGGAGCGGATCTCGTTCTTATAGTCCTGTTTTGGACCACCCAGTCGTGGTTTCCCCAACTTCTGGAGTGTCTGATCCAATGCCCTCTACTTCTTCCGCTCTTCCCGGACCTCTTGTTAGATCCTTCGGGTCTGGGGCATCCTCTTATCCTCGAAGGCTCCCTCCAACTTCTGGCGTGCAGAATTTCAGGGAACCCTGGAACGTCGCTGGAATTTCGGACTCAGCTAGACGCCTATTGGACGAGGCGTGGGCTCCAGGGACCAGACGGTCTTATCGGTCAGCCTGGAGATCTTGGGCTGATTGGTGCCTGGCTAGGCACCTGGATCCCGTTTCAGCCCCTGTAACCGATGTACTCCAGTTTCTTACTTCGCTTTTTGAGGATGGAAAGGCATACCGTACCATCAACTTGTACCGCTCCGCCATTTCTTCTTTTCACCACGGGTTTGGGGGGTGCCCGGCGGGTCAGCATCCTCTAGTTTGCCGTCTTCTTAGAGGTTCCAGTCTTTCCCGTCCACCCAGACCTCGTTTCTCCTCTACGTGGGATGTCTCCTCTGTGCTGTCCCTTTTTTCCTCGTGGCCTTCAAATACGGACCTTGCCCTTCGCCAGCTTTCTGCTAAGCTGGTTTCCTTGTTTTGCTTGATCTCCTGCAAGAGGGTGTCTGACGTCCGCGCTTTGGATTACGACGCTCGATCTTTCACTCCTGATGGGGTTGTGTTTAACATCACACGACGCACCAAGACTAATATCAGGTCCGTTTCTTATCCGTGTTTTCCGGACTCTCCTGCCCTCTGCCCTGTGGCCTGCCTCCGGGAATACGAGATGCGTACTCTCCCTCATCGTTTGCCTAATTGTCCCCAGCTTTTTCTATCGTACCGGCGCCCTTTTGGACCGGTCTTAACGATCACTCTAGCCCGCTGGGTGAAGTGGTTATGTCCTTGGCAGGTGTGGATACTGCGATTTTCTCCGCCCATTCCACTAGAGGGGCTTCGGCAACCTCCATGACTATGGCAGGCGCCCGTTTGGAGGACGTTATGAGATTGGCGGATTGGTCACGAGTATCTACCTTTCGTGAATTCTATTTCCGGCCTCCAGTTCATGTTTTTTCTTCTGTGGTAAGTCAGCTTTGAACTCGCAATAGGAGCCTCCGTGTCATGTAATAAAATTGCATGATTTTCCTATCTTGTGACGTAAAGTCATGATTTTATTAAAGACACGGAGGCGAGTATTGCCCTGCCCTATTTCCCCCCCCTGGTTTTGGGACTTGATAATTGTGAATTTATATTATGTTTACATCCGCCAGTTATGTTACTATATGTACACTGCAATGCGTTACTGATGATTGTTATCTTCATTTTTGGGAGTTTTTTCTACCTTTTGTCTTGTTTTGTTTTCATAGGATGAATTTACCGTTTTCCAGCTGCTGATTTCGTTTGAGTTTCCAGTTGTATTCTTCGGTTGAAGAGTTGGTTGGTCTTCTGTTTCTATGGAGTGTTTGGTCATCGAGATCGGTTTTCCAGTGGACTATCACCATCAAAGAAAGAGGAGGAGTTGACAGAGACTAGAACTGTTATACTGGCACAGTGGGGAGGAGTCAGTTGCCATGGTTTCAATTTTGATTGATGCGTTTGTTCTTTACTGCTATATGATTTTAGTAAAGAAAGAGATAGCAATACTCGCCTCCGTGTCTTTAATAAAATCATGACTTTATGTCACAAGATAGGAAAATCATGCAATTTCATTCCTTATCCTCTGCTGCCACCTAGTGATAGTTTTCATAATATCCTTTACATATACTGTTCTTCATTACAATTTCTTTGTATTGGTGTATATGGTGATATTTTACAATCCCTTACAATTTCAGCATTTTTCCTTAATTGGTTATATATATATATTATCAGCCAACATGTCCGCTGAAAATCATAAAAATATTCCTGGAACCCCAGGTTCACTTATTGTGGAGGAAGATCTCCTCCAATCCATGGTCAATGAAACAGTTTCTAGATCTGTAAAGTGTGCAGTCGACACAGCCATGTCGTCAATGCAAAGTATCATTACACAATCTGTGACCATGGCTATGACTAATGAGCAGACCTTGCAAAAACCAAATGACCCTGTTACCCCGTCCGACCAATTCTGGTCTACGGAGGAATCCTCTTCCCGCTTGCGGATGGTTTTAAGAGGGGTAAATCAGCCTGTAAAAGTCGATTTTCTACCGATCCCACTCCTAAAAAGTTACAAAAAACACAGGATAAATGGGATCAGGAAAAATCTAGAGCTTTTTCAAAAAGCACAGTTACCGCTGCTAAAGCAGTTAATATTGCACCCTCTGCCCCTGAGGTTGAAGTCACGAAGCGGGCATCTAAGGCTTTAAGAGTTAAGCCAGACTCATTTAACTCTTCCCCTCCTGAATCCTCTAGTGAAGAAGATAATTCTTCTAAGAGTGATATAATATCTCTATATGAAGACATTTCTGATGAGGAAGAGACAAACCTGGAAGAAGGAAATCTTTCTTCATCCGTTATTTTGGATGGATCAGGGGTACCTTTCTTTGACCCTGGAATGATTAAGCATCCCAGGTCAGGAGAATGGGTACCATTACCCCAGGTGTCTAAATTTGTGTCTTCCTGGCTCAAAAAGCCACTAAAAAATTCAGCAAGAAACAAACTACGAGCTGAAGACCCACTCTCCCACATAAAATTTCAGATACGCCTGAAATTGATCCAGCTTTGGTAAAATATTTGTCAAAATCAGGGAAAAATCCCAAAAAAGTTGTAGATCGTTCCTTTATTACGATCCAAGATAGATTACTAGACATGGTCGGTCCTTTGACAAAAATATTAGATTTGACTGAACAGGCTTCCACTTCAGACAAACCTGTGGATTTATCGGTCCTAAAAGGATGGTCACAAAGGGCAATATGTCTATTAGGTAATACAAATGCAACCATATGCACTGAAAGAAAGAGGCCTATTCTTATGAGGTTAGATCCACAATTGACGCACCTTGCCACGGTGCATAATGACCCGGATAATAATCCATCCTCCGATGGGTTTCTCTTCGGTGATTATTTTGTTAATGATATTAACAAGTATGTGGGGCTATTTTCATCACTTGATAAGGCCCAGAATTCTTTAAAAAGAGTCTTCCAAGTGCGTGTTTTTGGAAGGGCTGGGAGACGAAAGGGCCGGTTTCCCAGCCGAGGATCCCACGACAGACAATTCTTTAAAGGCCCCTCCCCACAACAAGAATATACTAATTACCCATCCACCTCCTACAATACCATTCCATTCTTCCCTACAAGAGGAAGACCATGGCGTGCGAGAGGAAATAGAGGATTCCCGAGATCAAGACCCTTTGCAGGTAAGAAATCTCTTTCCATTTTCTTCCCACATTCCCTTAGGAGTTCGGATAAAACATTTTATCCACGTCTGGGCTACGATTTCAACAGACGCATGGATATTAAACACCGTAAGAGGCTACCAAATAGACTTTGGCTGCAAACCAATTCAAACTCAGTTACCACATCCGATCACATTTTCCCAGACAGATCAAAATCTGATACATTTAGAAATCAAGGAACTATGTTCCAAAGGCGCTTTAATAAAAATACCTGTACAATCTCCGGGTTTTTTGAGCAATCTCTTCTTAGTGAAAAAGAGGGATGGAGGTCACAGACCTGTAATCAATCTGAAAACACTCAACAATTATGTCGTCTACAGACATTTCAAAATGGAGGGTATCCATTTACTGAGAGACCTACTCCTACAAGAAGACTGGCTCGCAAAAATAGATCTAAAAGACGCCTATCTCACGGTGCCTATGCATCCGATGTCTCAACCTTACCTCCAGTTTCTATGGAAGGGTCACAAATATCAATTCACCAGCCTACCATTCGGATTGTCTTCCGCTCCTTGGTGTTTCACAAAACTATTAAAACCAGTGGTGGCAATCCTTCGGACAAGAGGTGTACGCCTCATCATTTATTTAGACGATATTCTTATCATGGCTCAATCTCTTTCAATAATTCACCTTCATATCCATTGGGCACTAACTCTTTTGACCAATTTGGGATTTCTAGTAAACTACGAAAAATCAAAATTAATTCCATCAAAACAGGTGGAATTTTTGGGCTTCCTGGTAGATACTCAATCTGCTACTCTGAGTCTTCCATCCAGGAAATTGAAGACTATCAGGAAAGAAATCCGATCTGTCCTCAACAAGAATTTAGTATCTCTGAGGACAATAGCATGGATTATAGGCCTACTCTCAGCCTCAATCCAAGCAATTTTTCCTGCTCCCTTACATTACAGGGATCTCCAACGTTTAAAAACACAACATTTAAGGGAAGGATTAGGTTACTCGGACGAAGTAATCCTAACCCCGGACACCAGGGAGGAGTTAATTTGGTGGCTACAACATATCCAAGACTGGAATGGGAAAACTATATTCAATTCTGTCCCAGATATAGTTATCGAGTCGGACACCAGTCTACTGGGTTGGGGTGCTCGGTGTGGCTCCCTTTCCACAGGAGGGAAATGGTCCGAAAAAGAGTCTTCCCTTCATATCAACTGTTTAGAACTTTTGGCAGGCTCTTTTGCCCTCAAGAGTTTTACAAAACAAATATCCAATTTTTGTGTCCTTCTTCGGATGGACAATATAGCGGCGGTACAATACATCAACCGCTTGGGAGGAACCAGATCAGAGACGTTAGCCAACATTGCCAAAACTTTTTGGCATTTCTGCCTAGACAAACATATCACTCTGAAGGCAGAATACCTTCCGGGCTTATCCAATACCATTGCAGATTGGAATTCCCGATTTCTCAGATTCCAGCGTTTGGAGATTAGATCCCAACATCTTTCATCAGATCGATTCACTTTGGGGTCCAATGTACCTGGATCTTTTTGCCTCTCGACTCAATCGTCAACTTCCTCGTTTTTTCAGCTGGCGCCCCGATTCGGAATCGTTAGGAACCGACGCTCTATCTCAGATATGGCCCGAGAAGAGGTTATATGCTTTCCCTCCTTTCAATCTTATTCCGAGGATTCTTCTTCTAACCATGTCACAATAATCAACTCTGGTTCTGATAACCCCACTCTGGACAACTGACGATAGATTACCCACGCATCCTTCCCATTCATTCCTCGATCCTTCTAAATCCAGCAGGACAACAACATCCGTTAATTCTATCGAACCATCTATCCTTAGTAGCCTGGTTAATTTCCGGTCGTCAGGAATTGATTTTGAAATTTCACGATCAGCTAACGACATTCTTTCTGACGCCTGGGCTCCAGGCACCCGATCTTCTTACAGATCAGCCTGGAAGATTTGGTCTAATTGGTGCAGTCAACGGTCATTGGATCCCGTATGTGCACCTTTAAATCAGATTATAAATTTCCTGTCTGATTCTTTTGTAGCAGGAAAAGCATATAGAACGATTAACGTTTACCGATCGGCCATTTCCTTTTATCATTTCCCTATCCAAACTCTACCAGTAGGCAAACACCCTTTAGTTTGCAAACTCATGAAGGGTATTAGATTTCGAAGACCTCCTATGCCCAAATATAATTCTACTTGGGACGTAAATTTGGTTTTCAATTTGTTCCTAAATTGGGAGGATAATGATCTTCTTCCGTTGAAATTGTTGTCATTTAAACTAACCATGTTATTATGCCTTATTTCATTTAAACGAGTATCAGATGTCAAATCTTTGGATATATCCCATAGACAGTTTCTACCACAAGGTGTCCAATTCTCTATTGTACGTCGTACAAAAACCAATATTTCATCGGTTTTCTACCCTGCGTTCCTTTTACAAGAAAAACTTTGTGTAGTTAGGTGTTTACAATCCTATGAACTAAAAACCTTACCACTCAGGAATCCATCGGTATCTCAACTCCTTATTTCTTATTGCAAACCTCACTTACCAGTGTCATCAGCAACCCTGGCTAGATGGGTATCTCAAACTATGTCTTTAGCTGGAGTTGATACCTTACTCTTTGGAGCACACTCCTCTAGAGGAGCTATGTCTACTAAAGTTAGACAAGCTGGAGGATCTCTATCAGACATCTTAAAAGCAGCTAATTGGTCTTCCGAATCAACTTTTAAAAACTTTTATTTCAGACCTGAAGCACATGTTTCCATGGTATTATTTAATAACCAGTAACAATGCTGTGATATTATGCTTTACATTCATATCTAAAATTAAGCTTTGAACGTGCATAATGGAGTATCCTGTCTTGAATTAAAATTTAAGATTTTCCTAGTTTCAACGAAGGAAAATATTGATTTTATGAAAGACAGGAGACGAACATTATCCAACCCTATTGACCCAACCCTTATTATCTACATTTCTCTTTCCTTTCAGTTTAATACACCGAATATATTCAAGATGGTGCGATTCTTGGTGGATCATCAAATCCAGATTTAATTTCCAACGGCTGTATTTATAATGGATGTTTATCGTACCAAGTTCCAGGTATCCTTCATCACATCATCAAGAAAGAAGGACGTTTTTATGTGGGGCTAAACCTTATATAACCTTTGTTGGCTGTTCATTGGATAGTCCTAGAGGCTCATTTACATATTTTATTAAAAAAAATTCTATGTTTACATTGTTAATTATTTTGCTGCTGGGAGTAAAAAAGAAATATATTAGCATAATGTTCGTCTCCTGTCTTTCATAAAATCTATATTTTACTTCGTTGAAACTAGGAAAATCTTAAATTCAATTTATATTATTTATCTTTGATATAATCGCATTTACAAGATAGTGAGTGATTGTGTGGCCCACAGACAGTAATGTGTGCACACCATCCATACAGGGTGTCACAGACAATACCTTGCAGATAAAAATTATTTAATTTATATTATTTTTCTGTGATATAATCGAAGTTACAATCCAGTGAGTGACTGTGTAGCCCACAGACAGTACTGTGTGCACACCATCCATACAGGGTGTCACAGACAATACCATGCAGATACCAATAAATCAATTTATATTATTTCTCTTTGATATAAACGTATTTGCACACCAGTGAGTGACTGTGTGGCCCACAGACAGTACTGTGTGCACACCATCCATATAGGGTGTCACAGACAATACATTGCAGATAAAAATAATTCAATTTATATTATTTCTCTTTGATATAAACGTATTTGCACACCAGTGAGTGACTGTGTGGCCCACAGACAGTACTGTGTGCACACCATCCATGCAGGGTGTCACAGACAATGCCTTGCAGATAAAAATAATTCAATTTATATTATTTCTCTTTGATATAATCGCATTTACAAGCCAGTGAGTGACTGTCTGGCCCACAGACAGTACTATGTGCACACCATCCATACAGGGTGTCACAGACAATGCCTTGCAGATAAAAATAATTCAATTTATATTATTTATCTGTGATATAATCGTAGTTACAAGCAAATGAGTGACTGTGTGGACGACAGAGAGTACTGTGTGCAAACTACCTATACAGGGTGTCACAGACAATACATTGCAGATAAAAATAATTCAATTTATACAATTTATCTGTGATATAAGCGCATTTGCAAGCCAGTGAGTGACTGTATGGCCCACAGACAGTACTGTGTGCAAACGATCCATACACGGTGTCACAGACATTACCTTGCAGATAAAAATAATTCAATTTATATTATTTATTTGTGATATAATCGTAGTTACAAGCCAATGAGTGACTGTGTGGACCACAGAGAGTACTGTGTGCACACCACCTGGACAGGGTGTCACAGACAGTACCTTTCAGATAAAAATAATTCAATGTATATTATTTATCTGTAATATAATCGCAGTTACAATCCAGTGAGTGACTGTGTAGTCCAAAGACAGTACTGTGTGCACACCATCCATACAGGGTGTCACAGACAATAACTGGCAGATAAAAATAATTCAATTTATATTATTCATCTGTGATATAATCGCATTTGCAAGCCAGTGAGTGAATGTATGGCCCACAAACAGTACTATGTGCAAACCATCCATACAGGTTGTCACAAACAATACCTTGCAGATAAAAATAATTCAATTTATATTATTTATCTGTGATATAATTATAGTTACAAGCCAATGAGTGACTGCGTGGACCACAAAGAGTACTGTGTGCACACCATCCATACAGGGTGTCACAAACAATACCTTGCAGATAAAAATAATTCAATTTATATTATTTATCTGTGATATAATTGCATTTGCAAGCCAGTGAGTGACTGTGTGGCTCACAGACAGTACTGTGTGCAAACCATCCATACAGGGTGTCACAGACAATACCTTGAAGATAAAAATATTTAAATTTATATTATTTCTCTGTGATATAATCGCATTTGCAAGCCATTAAGTGACTGTGTTGCCCACAGACAGTACTGTGTGCACACCATTCTTACAGGGTGTCACAGACAATACCTTGCAGATAAAAACAAAAATTCAATTTATTTTATTTCTGTGTGATTTAATTGCATTTGCAAGCCAGTGAGTGACTGTGTGGCCCACAAACAGTATTGAGTGCACACCATTCTGATAGGGTGTCACATACAATACCTAGCAGGTAAAAAAAAATTCTATTTATATTATGTATCTGTGATATAATCGCATTTGCAAACCAATGAGTGACTGTGTGGCCCACAGACAGTACTGTGTGCACACCATTCATACAGGGTGTCACAGACAATACCTTGCAAATAAAAATAAATCAATTTATACTATTTATCTTTGATATAATCACATTTACAAGCCAGTGAGTAACTGTGTGGCCCGCAGACAGTACTGTGTGCACAAAATCCATACAGGGTGCCACAGACAATACCTTGCAGATAAAAATAATTCAATTTATATTATTTATGTTATATAATCTCATTTGCAAGCATGTGAGTGACTGTGTGCCCCACAGACAGTACTGTGTGCACACCATCTATACAGGGTGTAACAGACAATACCTTGCAGATAAAAATAATTAAATTTATATTATTTATCTGTGATATAATTATAGTTACAAGCCAATGAGTGACTGTGTGGACCACAGAGAGTACTGTGTGCACAACATCCATACATTGTGTCACAGACAATACCTTGCAGATAAAAATAATTCAATTTATATTATTTATCTGTGATATAATCGCAGTTACAAGCCAGTGAGTGACTGTGTGGCCCATAGACAGTACGGTGTGCACTCCATCCATACATGGTGTCACAGACAATAACTTGCAGATACAATAATTCAATTTATATTATTTATCTGTGATATAATTGCATTTGCAAGCCAGTGAGTGACTGTGTGGCCCACAGACAATACTGTGTGCACACCATCCATACAGGGTGTCACAGACAATACCTTGCACATAACAATAATTCAATTTATATTATTTATCTGTGATATAATCACATTTGCACACCATCCATACAGGGTGTCACAGACAATACCTTGCAGATACCAATAAATCATTTTTTATTATATATCTGTGATATAATCGCATTTGCAAGCATGTGAGTGAATGTGTGTATCACATACATTACTGTGTGCACACCATCCATATAGGGTGTCACAGACAATACCTTGCAGATAAAAAAATATTCAATTTATATTATTTATCTGTGATATAATTGCATTTGCAAGCCAGTGAGTGACTGTGTGGCCCACAGACAGTACTGTGTGCACACCATCCAAACAGGTTGTCACAGACAATACCTTGCAGATAAAAAAATAAATAAATGTATATTATTTCTGTGTGATTTAATCACATTTGCAAGCCAGTGAGTTACTGTGTAGCCCACAGACAGTATTGTGTGCTCACTATTCTTACAGGGTGCCACATACAATACCTTGCAGAAAAAAAATAATTCTATTTATATTATGTATCTGTGATATAATTGCATTTGCAAGCCAGTGAATGACTATGTGGCCCACAGACAGTATTGTGTGCACACCATTCTTATAAGGTGTCAAATACAATACCTTGCCGTTAAAAAAAAATATATATTTATATTATGTATCTGTGATATAATCGCATTTGCAAGCCAGTGAGTGACTGTGTGGCCTTTAGACAGTACTGTGTGCACACCATCCATACAGGTTGTCACAGACAATACCTTGCAGATAAAAATAATTCAATTTCTATTATTTATCTGTGATATAATCGCATTTTTAAGCTAGTGAGCGACTGTGTAGCCCACAGACAGTACTGTTTGCACACCTTCCATGCAGGGTGTCACAGACAATACCTTTTAGATAAAAATAATTCAATTTATAGTATTTGTCTGTGATATTATCGCATTTGCCAGCCAGTGAGTGGCTGTGTGGCCCTCAGACAGTACTGTGTGCACATTATTCATACTGGGTGTCACAGACAATACCTTGCAGATAAAAATAATTCAATTTATATCATTTCTGTGTGATATAATTGCAATTGCAAGCCCAGTGTGTGTCAGGCCCACACAGACTGTACAGTGCCCACTGCCCACCACTTATATAGGGTGGCACAATACCTTGCACGCATAGTACTACTTATCTAAAAAAAAAATGACAGGTAGAGGTAGTTCACCCCGCAGGGGCCATCATGGTCGTGGCGCTGTGATTTCCACTGGACCTGGAATACTGCCCAGTGTTCAGAGGCCACGTACCCTGAAATAAAAAATTCGGAGAAAATAGTTGACTGGCTTACACAGGATGCCCAATCTTCAACAGCTTCTGCTAAGAACCTTGACGCACCATCCTCCTCCAGCTCAGCTTTGGTCACCTTCTCTCAAGTTACCACTCTCCCGCCCGCCGCCATCACCTCCACTACCACCACAGCCGCTTCATTTGATTCCTCAGATGAGTTATTTACACATCAGTTGGATGAAATTAGTGATGCGCAACCATTATTGACGGAGGATGTAGATAACAGGGATATGTCTCAGTCAGGCAGCATTACACACATGAACGTACAGTGTGATAATGATGATGATGTTGTACCCTGCTTCCTTTGCTGCTGCTTTCTTTGCTGAGGTGTCAGATACAAGTGAAGCGGTTGATGATGACAATGTGTCCGTGGATGCCACGTGGGTGCCTGCTCGAAGAGAAGAAGAAGAGGGGGAAAGTTCAGAAGGGGAGACAGAGAGAAGGAGGAGACGAGTTGGAAGCAGGGGGAGGTCATCGCAAGGAGCTAGTGACACACTCAGACAGCATGTATCGGCACCCGGGGTCAGCCAGACAGCACGCCAATCAACGCATGCTGTTGTCACCACCAGAATGCCGTCATTGCAAAGCTCAGCAGTGTGGCATTTTTTTTGTGTGTCTGCCTCTGACAACAGCGATGCCATTTGCAACCTGTGCCAAAAGAAACTGAGTCGTGGGAAATCCAACACCCACCTAGGTACAACTGCTTTGCGAAGGCACATGATCGCACATCACAAACTCCTATGGGATCAACACATGATGATGAGTAGAAGCAGCACATAAGCTCAAAGCCACCATCCTCCTCCTGGTCCAGCATCTTCAGCCACGTCAACCACTGCTGTCCTCCTTGCCCCCTCTCAACCACCCGCCACTCCGCCTCTTACTTTCAGCAGTTCCATCTCATCTGCCCACAGTCAGGTGTCTGTAAAGGAAATGTTTGAGCGTAAGAAGCCAATGTCACAGAGTCACCCCCTTGCCCGGCGTCTGAGAGCTGGCTTGACGGAACTCTTAACCCGCCAGCTTTTACCATACCAGCACTTGGAGTCTGAGGCCTTCAAAAAATTTGTTGCTATTGGGACACCACAGTGGAACCGTACCGGACAAATTATTTTTTCTAATAAGGCAATCCCAAACCTCTACTCAGTGATTGAAAGGGAGGTCATGGCATCTCTGGCATACAGTGTTGGGGCAAGGGTCCATCTGACCACTGATACCTGTTCTGCAAAGCACGGTCAGGGCAGGCATATCACCTACACTGCGCATTGGGTCAACCTGCTGATGGCTGCCAAACATGGAATGCGTGGCTCTGCAGCGGAGTTGGTGACACCGCCACGACTTGCAGGCAGGCCTACTGCCACCTCCTCTACTCCTCCTACTCCATCCTCTTCCATAACCTCCTCGGCTGAGTCCTCTTCTGCTGCGGCGTTTGGCTGCACATCAACTGAATCCCCCCAGCTCTCCAGGGGCTATTCCACATCCTGGTTACAACAGTGTCACGCTGTCTTGGGGTTGACTTGCCTGAACGCAGAGAGCCACACCGGACAAGCACTCCTGTCCGCCCTGAACGCGCAGGTGGATCAGTGGCTGACCCAGCGCAAACTGGAGATCAGCAAAAAGTGGTGTGTGACAATGGAAGCAATTTGTTAGCGGCATTGAATTTGGGAAAGTTGTCACATGGGCCGTGCATGGCACATGTGTTGAATCTCATCGTACAACACTTTGTGTCTAAGTACCCAGGCTTACAGGATGTCCTCAAGCAGGCCAGGAAGGTGTGTGGCCATTTCAGGCGTTCGTACACGGCCATGGCGCACTTTTCAGACATTCAGTGCCAAAACATGCCAGTGAGATGCTTGATTTGCGACAGCCCGACACGTTGGAATTCAACACTCCTAATGTTCGACCGCCTGCTTCAACAAGAAAAAGCCGTCAACGAGTATTTGTATGACCGGGGTGCTAGGACAGCCTCTGCGGAGCTGGGATTTTTTTTGCCACGTTACTGGACGCTCATGCTCAATGCCTGTAGGCTCTTGCGTCCTTTTAAGGAGGTGACAAACCTAGTCAGTCGCACCAAAGGCACCATCAGCGACATCATCCCATTTGTTTTCTTCCTGGAGTGTGCCCTGCGAATACTGCTGGATCAGGCTGTAGATGAGCGTGAAGAGGAAGAGGAAGAGTTGTGGTCACCATCACCACTAGAAACAGCCTTGTCATCATCGCTTGCTGGACCTGCGGCAACGCTGCAAGAGGAGTATGAGGAAGAGGAGTCAGAGGAGGAATTTGGCTTTGAGGAGGAGGAAGACCAACCATAGCAGGCATCCCAGGGTGCTCGTTGTTGTCACCTATCTGGGACCCATGGTGTTGTAAGTGGCTGGGGGGGAAGAACAGACCGTCAATGACATCAGTGAGGGCGAGGAACGGGAAATGAGTAGCTCGGCATCCAACCTTGTGCAAATGGGGTCTTTCATGCTGTCATTTTTCTTGAGGGACCCTCGTATAAAAAGAATGAAGATGAACGACCTGTACTGGGTGGCCATGCTACTAGACCCCCGGTATAAGCAGAAAGTGGCAGAAATGTTACCAAATTACCAAAAGTCAGAAAGGATGCAGCAGTTCAAAACCAAACAAAAAAATATGCTTTACACAACTGATAAGTGGGATGTCACAGCACAACGGGAATTTAACTGGGGAAGAGGTGAAAGTAATTCTCCTCCTACCACGACCACGGCGGCAAGGACAAGACGCTTTACAGATGTGTTGTTGATGGAGGACATGCAGAGCTTTTTCAGTCCAACACATCGTCACAGCCCTTTGGGATCCAGCCTTAGAGAACGACTCAACAGACAGGTGGCAGACTACCTTGCCTTAACTGCAGATATCGACACTCTGAGGAGCGATGAACCCCTTGACTACTGGGTGTGCAGGCTTGACCTGTGGCCTGAGCTATCCCAGTTTGCGATAGAACTTCTGGCCTGCCCCGCTTCAAGTGTCCTGTCAGAAAGGACCTTCAGTGCAGCAGGAGGCATTGTCACTGACAAAAGAAGTTGCCTCGGTCAAAAAAGTGTTGATTGCCTCACCTTCATTAAGATGAATGAGGCATGGATCCCGAAGGGACTGACAGTAGGGGATATGTTTGACTAACAAAAGGCCTGATGACATGCCTTGGCCTCACAATGGTCCCCACGCTGCTGTATTTAATGCCTGCATACCGGATGACGTTCGTTAATTCTCCACCACCAATTAGGGTTCAAGCCGCAATGTTTTAGTCACCTTTCTGCCTGGAAAACATCAATTTTTCCGTCCGCTGCTACAACAGCGGCTGCAACAATACCATTATTTTTCAGGCATGTGTACATGACAAATTTTTCTGGCCTCTGGTGCTGCACTGTGGCTGCAAAAACAAAACAAAAAAAAAAGGCGCTAACATGTGTCAGTTCCCCTTCGTGATTGTTACCTTGTTGTGGTGAAGGGGCTTGCGTATCACAATGAAGCGATCATCACCTCTATGAGTGTGTTGGCAATGTTGCCACACCCCAGATGATAAGGCCGTTGCTTCATTATGATCAGACCAAAAGCGATCGGCTGGATCATTTTTCATAGAAAAAGCATTCATTTATTTTTTATTTTTTTAAGTTGTATGGGTTTTTAATACATAAAATAAAAAAATCATAATAAAGTCTCTTAATAGTTTATTAGAAATAATGCAGATAATTTAAAAAATCCCCATCAATTCCAATACAAAGCAAGTACAAAGCTCAGAACTAAATTATTTCAGGATGTTGTAATGGTTCGTTAATTCGACAATGGTTAATCAATTTGACACACGTCCCCGGATAGGGGACGTAACAGGGATTAAACTGATAGGAATAGTACTAGTTAAGACACCACTCATATAGGGTGTCACAGCACATTGCTCCGTACATGCGCAGTGCCCCAACTTGGGAGTAAGAGGACCGACCAAGCTGCTTTTTCCATCTCCCGGTTCCTAAAATCAATTCAGTTTGGTGTATCAGAGTTTGGTCTGTCACTGTGAAGGCAGTCGAAGGTACCCGGCCTAATTTTTTTTTCACAAAAGGCAATCCCTGATATGGGACATAACAGGGATTAAACTGATGAGAAGAGAACTACAGAAAATACCACTCATATCGGGTGTGACAGTAAATTGCACGGCGCAGACGCAGTGACCGTGGATTCAAACAAAGGGGAGGGAGCCAGCGTTTTTTTAACCATCTCTCCGTTCGAAAAATCTATTCAATTCACCTTTCGGGGACCCTTGGTATTGTACGTGGCAGGGTGGAGGAAGAAACCTTCAATGACATCAATGGGACATGGCTAGCTTGGTATCCAACCTTGTGCAAATGGGGAGTTTGCGGTTGGGAAAATGGACTGTTTGCGGTTGTTTGCGGTGCATTAAAAGGGGAGTTTAGTCTGTCAATGTCTGTGAAGCGGGCGTAAACCTTACACCACCTGATCGATACAACATCATACCTGATCGTATACACACACTGGATCTTTTAAACCACGTTGTTCAAAATAATTTAGGATTGTTAGGTGATTTATGCCCTTTATAGATTAAAATCCAACTCTGCGTCAACTATGTAATTTTCAATGGGAGTTTTGACATGGATCCCCCTCCGGCATGCCACAGTCCAGGTGTTAGTCCCCTTGAAACAACTTTTCCATCACTACTGTGGCTATAAAGAGTCCCTGTGGGTTTTAAAATTTGCCTGCCTATTGAAGTCAATGGTGGTTCGCCCAGTTCGCCCACTCGCGAACATTTGCAAAAATTCACGTTCGCCATTCGCGAACTGAAAATTTTATGTTTGCGACATCTCTTCTGCTACATACAATAGTCCTTAAAAGGACTTTTGGGTCCCTGAAAAGTTTTGGGTGGTAAAAATATTCTTAAATCAGTCCCTACACTGTCTGTCCCTTCCTCAGCATAGCTCTCCCTGACTAAGAATGAGCTGAACACGCATCATTGGGTGCTATATAGCACCCGATGACACGTTCCAGCCAGCCAATCACTGTAATGCCAGCAGTCAACATGGCTACGACATTACAGTGAGGGCAGTACTTACCCGCACGTTTATTGGCTGCATAGCAGCCAAGAAACGTGCGGGGCGGAGACTCGAGCATTGCGCTCGAGGACATGCAGTATTTGGCCGAATACCGCCATGTGCCGAGCATCGAGATGCTCGAGCCTAACTGGTGTTTGGCCGAGCATGCTTGATCACCACTAGTCACTACTTCTCTAAAAAAGCTGTACCAGCGCTGCACACGTATGAGCAGAATGTGTGCCAGTCCTTGAGCCTGTCGGCATCTGGTTCAGTTCATACCAGTGTTTATGCATACAGCCCATTGAGTAAATGTAGTTCTGGTCCAGGCACACCAGAAACTTGGCCAGGTGATGGCAATGTCACCTAAACTGGAGTTGTTTACCACCAAAAGCAGACAGCCTGACCTTTTAAATGTCTGTTTTTAGCTCTGTTGTCATGTCTGGAAACTTTTTTTTGTCTGGAAAACCTGCTTTGTCATTGCTGTTGAGTATCATTGAAGCTCTAATGCAAGTCTATACCAGACTGGAGCTGAAACAATATGTATCTGTTTGTGCTGAGTTTCTCCACTCCACCCCTCCCACTAGAAGGTTCTAGTCTAGCAAAAACTGTATATTTTTTGCATAAAAACTGTATATAAGGAGAGCAGTCAGAGCCCCTAGAGGAGACTCTGCCAGACTACTGAGTGACCAGAAGAAAACGCTGAGACGGGGATACACTGCCACAGACCCTGGATCACCAGCCTTGGACCAGGGTACCAGCTTTCTGAAAAGAAAGAGGGATGCTAGCTCAGGGCTTTCCTCAGCATCAAACTTTTCTTCTGCCAGGGAGGAGACTGGAAAAGCCCAATGCCTCGCTTGTATTGTTTTGTGCCTGAATTCCTCCAGTAAAGAAGCACCCTGGTTTACTGCAGACCCTGACTCTCTGGACTTATTTCCTATTGGTGTGCACCACGCCTTACCATTCCTTCCGGAGAGCAGCAACACGTGGTGACACCTCAACGGTGTCCAGGAGACCCATCGTAGCGTTGAGGCCACCCCAAACCCAGCCACTGCATATACGTTCATGTGCATGATCCCTTACTGCTGACATCATCCCCACTGTCATGGAGCCACTACTTGAATCTTGGGCCACTGCACAGTTCAGTCCATGCCGATAAATTAGACCTGCCGCTAACATTGACCTATAAGACTGAGTTCTCACTTTAGTTATTTGATCAGTTATTTCCATCAGCTTTTGTGAGTCAAATTCAGGAGCCAAGCCTACTATCAGATTAGGTATCATTTACATAGATCTACACCTGTTCTGTGGGTTTGACCTGTACTTCATGTGATACTCATATGGGGTCATTTATCAAACTGGTGTAAAGTAGAACTGGCTTAGTTACCCATACCAACCAATCAGATTCCACCTGTCAATTTCCTATTGTGACACACTTAGTATTAAGAGAATTTGTCCTTAATGGCATTGTACACTTTCTGAGGCATTTTTTTATTGCACTTTATTCGTTTTGGGCTAAAAAAAATTTTTGTTGTTGGTCTTTATAAAAAATATTGATCCATGCTGTCAGAAAGGGTTAACTTTTTCTAGCTGTGTGACTGGTACGTTCACTTTGTGCTGGTCATCTAATAAATCTCATCTCTAAATTACTAAAAGGTCTTAAACACTTACTTGAGCCACATTTTTATCTGTAGCATAAGAATTGTGTTTTTAATCTGTGTTTTCTAAGGTCAGAGATCAGAGATCAGAGATAGGTTGCCCGTCAGGTGAGGTGCCTGAGCAACTGAGTGGAAATTCAGATCCTGCAACTAGATGGCTACATTCACACTAGCGTTTTTACTGGATCCGACAGGGTTTAGCAAAAACGCTTCCGTTACTGATAATACAACTATCTGCATCATTATGAACAAATCCAGTTGTATTATCTTCTACATTGCCAAGACGGATACGTCATGAACGCCATTGAAAGTCAATGGCGGACAAATCAGTTTTCTATTGTGGCAGGACGGAAAGCAAACTACAACATGTTGCGGTTTGCACTCCTGTATGGGAACACAACTAAACGGAACGGCATGCATTTTGGAGCATTTCGTTCTGTTCAGTCCAGTTTTGTCCCCATTGACAATGAATGGGGACAAAACTGAAGTGTTTTTTCCAGTATTGAGACCCTATGACAAATCTCAATACCTGAAAACTAAAACTCTAGTGTGAAAGTAGCCTAAACTCAAGGCTGCACAATTAAAGTTGTTCAACATTTTTTATAAAGACCAACAAAAAATATAAATTTTTGTTCAAAATGGGTACAATGCAATAATAATAATAATAATAATAATAATAATAATAAAATTGTCCCCAAAAAGGTGTACATAGCCTGTAACCCCTTTCCAACCAGAGCAGGGTCTTTAAAGATGGTGGCCGCTCCTGAGCGGAGCTGGCTCCATAGCTGTTTCATACGGCAGAAACCTGCGGCTCATGTTTGCCAGTCACGGACATTTAACACTTCGGATGCCGTGGTCAGGATTAATGATGGACGAACATCGGACAGAACGATTCACGAACGCGTGTTCGCGATCAAATGTTCGCAAACCGCGCTTTTGTGGCGGGCCCCTCTTCCTCTTCTCTTCAGCCACCATCCTCCTCTGACTCCTCTTCAGACTCCTGCTGACTTGTCTCAGATGGAGTATTCCCCCCTGGAAATTCATTCAGCATTGCAACTTCCTCCTCTTCCTGCTCCTGCTCCTTGACGGCTTAATCAATGACACGATGCAATACATGTTCCAGAAAGAAGGCATAAGGTACAATGTCACTGATGGCATCCTGGCTGCGACTGACCAGTTTGGTGATCTCATCAAACATCCGCAGAAGTCTGCATGCATTGCGCATAAGCAGCCACTGGCACGGTGAAAAGAAACCAAGCTTCCCAGAACCTGTCCTGCTGCAGAGTTTGTACAGGTAGTCGTTAATGGGACGTTGCTGCTGGAGCAGCCCATCAAGCATATACAAGATGGAGTTTCAGCAAGTCACAAACCAGACGTCTGATGGGCAAGTGATTTCACCGCTGAATGTCAGCAAGGCGAGCCATGGCTGTGTAAGATCTTCTAAAATGGCCAGAGATTTTCTTGGCCTGCCGCAAGATGTCCTGGACCCGGGGTATTTGGCAACGAATCACTGCACGACTAAGTTCAGGACGTGTGCCATGCATAGTACGTGTGTCATTTTGCCCTGTCTCAGCGCGCTCAGCAGATTGGCACCGTTGTCACACACCACTTTACCAACTGTCAAATTGAGCAGTGCAGGACCGGTGTGGCTCTTGGCTTCCAGGCACAAGATCCGCAGCACAGCATGGCAACGTCTCACATGGGACGTCGAATAGGTTCTGGGGAGATTGGGGGGTGCAGCAGAAGAGGCGGTAGCAGTGGAAAAGGAGGAGTCAGCCGAGGAGGAGACGAAGGATGGAGTAGGAGGAGGAGGCAGGCCTGCATGCAATCCTTGACGGAAACACCAAATCCACACGGGAGCCACAGGTTACATACTTGAGGCCGTCAGAAGGTTCACCCACTGGGCAGTAAAAGTTATTTACCTTCCCTGCCCGTGTTTGCTAGACCACTTGTCTGGTAAGATGTATCTTGACACCGACACTGTGTGCCAGAGGTATATTCACTTACCGCTGCACGTGGCCATATAGCTCTGGGATGCCCTTCTGGGAGAAATATTTCCTTCCGGGGACCTTTCTTTGCGGTGTGCCAATGGCCGCAAATTTTCTAAAGGCCTCCGAGTCTACCAGTTTTAATGGCAGCAGTTGGCAGGCTAGAAGTTCCCACAAGCCAGCGGTCAGCCGTTGGGTAAGAGGGTTATCCAGTGTCATCATATTTTTACGCTTGAACATTTGGGCCATGGAAGCCTGCCTTAGGTCAGATGAACGTGACGGCACGGTGGAAGGTGGAGTGGAGGACAAATGGGAGGAGAGAGGAGAAGAGGCAGGAGGTGGAGTGCCAGGAGTGTGGCTTTGTGGGTTCTGACAGTGTTGCTCCCACTGGGCTCGGTGATGGGAGGCCAGGGGCCTTCTTAAGGCGGTCGTCCCTAGGTGAGTGCACAGGCTGCAGATGGCAACACTATTGTCAGCAGCTGACACATTAAAAAAAGCCCACACTGCAGAGCCATGTGCCAGTGTCCTGGAGGCGCCAGAAGTGACCGTGCATGGTGGATTACTAGCTCCAGATACATTTGCAGTATGCTTTTTGCCTCCTATGCCTTGCAAGCTGTGCCTACTTCTCCTCCTTCTCCTCCCTCTCTGCTACTCTGTCTCTCCCTCTGAACTCCCCTCCTCTTCCTCTCTTGTGGGCACCCACGTGACGTCCATCTAAATGTCATCGTCATCTCCTTCACCACCGCTGACATTTGAGATCTCTGAGTAGGCAGCATCAGCGGGGACCTCCCTACTTGGGCTGATTTGGGTACTGTCATCAAACCGCTGGGTGGCGGCTGTTGCTACCTCCTCTTCCTCATCCGATATCAAGAATGGCTGCGCATTGGTAAGGTCTGGGAATGGATGGGAAAATAAATACTCTGACTCATGTGGAGGGGCTATGGTGGTGGTGGTGGTGGTGGATGTGGGGGTGCACACAGCTAAGAGTGAGGAGGGTGCAGATACAGAGGATGAGGAGAGTGCAGAAGCGGAAGGGTGAGTGAGCCACTCAACCAACTCTGGTGCGTCCTTTGAGGTAATCACACATGCCTTCTTAAACTTACCACTTAGGCTCCAGCCTGGTGCAGTATTTGTGGAGAAGAGCAGTATTTGTGGAAGCAGGTATATCACAGGCCTCAATAAATATTTGGTGGAAGCAGGTATATCTAACCCCTTACTCAGTCTTTTTATAGAAGCAGGTATAACACCCCCCTTAATCAGTCTTTTTGGGGGTCTACAGGAATATCACACCCCATGCAATTAGTTGTTCCGATACCATTTGAACCTCTCTATAGCTGAGGTTTCGCAACAGAACCGCACACAACTGCTGCACAGTTCAAATGCACTGTATAGAAAGTATATTATAGGCATATCACACCGCTGCCTCAATCAGTTTTTTTTGGGGGGGCAACTGGTATATCAAACCCGCTGCAATTAGTTGTTCCAATAGCGTTTGTCCCTCTATATAGCTGCAGTATCGTAGCAGAACCGCACGCAACTGCTGCACAGTACAAATGCACTATAATATACTTTCTATGTTAGAAAGTAAATTATAAGTATATCACACCTATCGATAGCACACCTATACCAGTCCTTAAAAGGATTTTTGTAACCCTATTAGCTAGCATTTGGTGTCCCTAACAGCCTGTCCCTGCTCCACAAAGCAACCTCTCCTCACACTGACAAAATACAGAATGTAAAATGGCAGCCAGATCGGGTTTTGTTATAGGGTGGGGGGGGGTGTCCATGTGCTGAAACGTCTCAATTGGCTGTCCTGTTCCACCTGATGGATGTGTCATGGGTCAAAGTTTGGTGCGTGCGAACATCACCATATTTTCGCGAATGCTCAAAGTTCACCGTGAACCGACCGCTGGGCGAGCCGCAAGGCCATCACTAGTCAGGATATGAGTGCGTGCAAACCTGGAAGCATCGAGCGTCGTAAAAAAAAAAAAAACCCATAAAACTATGGCAAAATTGCTTTTTTTCTCCCAATTCTACCCCATTTGGAATTTTTTTCACCCACGATTTGAAATTTTGGAATTTTTTTCGGTAACATTAAAAAGTGCCAACTTGTTCTGTAAAAAAAACAAGCCCCTATCTGGCTATGTGAACGGAAAATTAAAGTTATTGCTCTGGAAAGGCAGAGAGTGCAAAAATGAAAATGAAAAAATGAAAAAAATTCCGGGGTAGAAAGGGTTAAGCCCAATAGATCTGTCATACCTCCCAGATTCAGACACTATCTTCCACAATTTATTGACAGGATGCCTATTGCACATAAGTTTAGATCACCAATTATTTTATTTTATATTGTGAATACTGCCCACGCTATTCCAATTTTTCTTCATATATTTGACAAGTCTGCAAGTAACAACTAAAGAGCATCTGATGACATAATCAATCCTATTACACCAGGAATACTGCCTGTTAGGATTATTTATGCCTAGTGAAACAATCTCCTATAGTTGAAATCTATCGCCCTGTTTTATAGAAATCTGCAGTTAATTTCATATGCTAATGAGGTGTTCAGTGCATTGAGGGGCAGGCTTAGCCTCTTGGAGCACTAACCCCTTAAACTACTCTTTCTTCCCCTTGAGTGACACAGACTTCCTGCCTAGCCCTGTAATCCTGCACATGTAATGGGGAATGTTCAATTGGCGTATGCGATGTTCTGATTTCAGCATCGGGAAAGCGGATTGAGATATACTTCTCATGTGTCCATTGAACATTCACCAGCGCATGCAGAGGATTACAGGACCCGGCTTGGCCTTGTCACTTAAAGAAAATAGGAGTGGCTAAGGGGGAAAGGTGGTAGCAAAGCAGTGCTCAGAGGGGTTAGGCCCACCCCTCAGTGTACTGAACACCCCATTAGCATATGGAAAAAAATTCAGATCTCTAAAATGGAGTCATGGTCTTCAACTACAGAGGAGTTGTCTGACTTGGCATGATCAACCCTAACAGTCACTATGCATGGTTTGATAGGTTTTATCATGCTGATAGATGCTCTCTAATAAAAACAAGGATATTCTTAATCCCTCCTATCATAGCGGAGAATATATTTTTGGACTACAATACGCACTTTTTAAAAAGAAAAAAAAATCTTGCTAAAAAATGCCTGCAAAAAGTACCAGACCTCCCTGACTGATTCCTTAATGATCCAACAGAGCACTCATAAGGTGCTTTGAGGGATAAGTCTACAAGCGCCAGGGCCTCCCTCTTTATGGCTTTGGAGGTTAGAGGCAAACAATATTATCCTACCAACACAAAGGCTCTTCTCATAGCTGCCCACATCTTCCAAGGGAGGAGCTATGATTCCGTGTGAACTCACCAGTGAGCTCTATGGGCTCCAGCTTGGAATTGAAGCTCGGTGCTACATTATCCTTATTTTGGACAAATAGAAGATGCTGACTCTGAGAGGGATGCATGTGGTCAATAAAGGGTTAACGGAGCTCACACTGGGTGGAGCCATAAACTGATTCTTTCCTTTGTTGATACTTTACATTGGCTGATCATTCAACCAAGAATTTTGAAATTTCCACTCAATTACTTGCAGTTTTTCTATTGGTCTTCTCCTACTTCTTCCACGTAATGGTCCGGATGTATCAGTTCTCAGGTACTAACTATACAGCGAGGCCCATTTTTGTAATGGAGCCAGCAACCCAATGGTGAGTGGGGCAGGAAAAGTGCAAATGACATGCAGAGCTCTATCTCCTTTGAGCAGAGACTCAAGAGTTTTTTTCCCCAGCCAATGCACCAAAGTCTGCTCCTCCTCCATTATGTTAGGAACACTAGGGTGAGTCAACAGAAAATCAAGAAAGTATGCTCCTCCTGCACTGTAGAAACAAAATGCTGCCAATGCTTCCAGTCTGAATCTCTTGTGTTACAATAACCAGATAGCAAGTACACTGGAGTCCCCTCCTCCTGTGTTACATAAACCAGATACACCCAATGCAGACAGACAAGACCCCATAGTCTGCTCCTTCTATCAACCCCTACGATGCTAGACCCACTGAATTATAGTGAGCTTGACCTCTCCACTTCATTAAACCTCCAGTTAAAATAACCCCACTTGTCATTTTAATAAGCTAGCACCTACCCAAAGAAGATTCCCTTAAAAAAGCTTATGTAAGGGTCTGTAACACTTCTTGTGTCCTCTCCATCTAACCTAACTAAACCTGATATCTCACTCTGTGTGTGGAACTACCATAACGCCTAAGCAACACACACACACTGTCTTAGTGCTATGTTTGACAATGATCTTTCCGTCACCCCCTATATTCAATCTCACCTGCTTATGTTGCAGCGTCTCACTACGTGTGTGTGGGCACTGCTTAAAAGCACTTTTTACATTATTTAAAAGCACTAGGTTGTAATGTATGATTTTGTATTTATATATCTGCAAAATCCCTGTTAACAGGCCTATTAGGTATAATTTATACATCCCGCCACTAGATGGGGATAAAGTTCAGGTCCTATATTGTCAGGCATATTTATATCTGCACATTAAGGTCTGACAATATTAGAACCAAAATGGAGATTCACATTACCTTTAAGAGGCCAAACTCTCTGTTGGAATAAGCCAGAGAAGATCATGATGGTCACTGGCACACAATGTATATTGTTTTAAAAGTTATTGCCAACAGATGTGGTATCTTAAGAGAATGTAATGGGTCTCACATAAACTGTCTCAAATACCGGGGTCAAGAGAGGTTATTGCTTAAAAACACTGGTTTCTCTAAACATATCAGTCTGAGGAACAATGGGTGCTTCATGGCTAAGCCATGATCTGATAAGAGACATCCATAAAACACATCTGGTGTGAAATGGGTATCTTTTCGTATATATATATATATATATATATATATATATATATATACACACACATATTCCTGTGTGCATTTATTTAGCGTTTGAACTTGTTAATGATTTATATATACTATGCAATATTGATGTATTATAACCAAACATTATTAATGTATCTTTTTGTATTGCATCTCACTGAGGGGATATAGCAAGTTGTTGTTTTTCTTCTCTTAAGAAGGGTCTATTCAGAGGAGCTGATATTTCAAACGTCATTAGTCAATAGCTGTGACAATTAGGTGTATACAAACCAGGGCAAAAGCTAGAAGTTTATGGTTCGCTTATCTGACCATAAATAAGATGGTCTGTTGACTGTCAAAATGGATCCATGATGTCTGGGAAAGTGATCCTAAAGTGTCAGAAAGAATACCTCCTAATTGATTTAAGTTGGGAGAGACCAAAGGTTAAGAGGTGTAATAAAGCCAGATATATATGTTAATTCTTAAAATTGCTATATGATACAACAGTGCCATCAAGTGGTAGATGGGCGGAAGTTTCGCAAGAATGGCAATAAAATTACATCATACCCATGATTACCATACGTCACACCCACCTTATCTAATTGGAAATCCCTAATCCAAGAGGGGATGGGCATAGATAAGGATGAGGATATCTAATCCAGTTTTTGGGGAGAGAAAAAAAAAAGAAAAAAAATCACTTGAAAAATCACTTGAGACAAAGAGGACTGGAGAAAAACATCACTTGGAACTTCTTCAGGGAGAACACTTGGGAGTTCTTCAGATTCATCAGCATCACTTCACACACCAGGAACATACCACAGGACGGGATAGATCTGAATCTTGGAAAGCTGGGTCCCTTCTAAAAGCTCTTTATCCCAAAGCCAGGGGTAATGTATAACCTATTTTATTTGCAGTAATTATAAATCGCTCCAATTGGCATATAGTCGAGACCCCATTATTAGTGGGTCAATAGTGTTAACATTAATTTTATGGGAAATTTTAATGAACGTGCACATCATTAGAATTCCTGTAATATTGCTATCAGAGTGGAATCTCTGATCGGATTTTTATTATCCGTAGTTAGGTCAACGGGCGTATTTATAAGGTGTCTCTTACTGCCATATTCTCTGATTGAGCATAAGGGATTTTCCACAGATTCATTTCTATTGTTTTTTTTGTTGTTGTTACATTATAATATTTTGATTACCAGTATATTAATCGGTAATAATTTGATAAAAGGAAAAAGTAGTATTATATTGTACTTAAGTCAGTCAGCCTGTAAACGGTGGAGCACCATCTTATGGTCAATTTTTGATATTATCTTTGTATTCATTTGTATGCCATGTTTTCTGCTTGTATTTATAATAAATTATATTTTGTATAATTAATTGCACCCTGTTTCATTAGCTGCACAAATTAACTTTAGATCTCATCAATAAAAGAACTGGCGTTTATATGTCCGCCAATTACATTTTTAATTTTTTTATTTTTCATAAAATATGAAAATCATATTTTTATGATTTCATATCTTATATGAAATAAATACCCGACAATATATACCCAGGTCAGGCCTAGTGAGACAGATGAGCTGAGACCAGGAGGGAGTTGAGATTAGGCAGTTGGAAAAATGTAGTTCAGAAGAGAGCAGATCTGAGGTAGTCAGATCAAATTAGTGGAGGAAAGATAGAGTGAAGACCAGTGATGTCCTGAACTATTCGCCGGCGAATAGTTCCCGGCGAACATAGCTTGTTCGCGTTCGCCGCTGCAGGCGAACATATGTGATGTTCGGTCCGCCCCTATACATCATCATTGAGTAAACTTTGACCCTGTACCTCACAGTCAGCAGACACATTCCAGCCAATCAGCAGCAGACCCTCCCTCCCAGACCCTCCCACCTCTTGGACAGCATCCATTTTAGATTCATTCGGAAACTGCATTCACAGTGAGAGGAGGGAGAGTACTGCTGCTGCTGATTCAATAGGGAAAGTGTTAGCTAGGGCATTGTTCTGTGTCCACAGACTCATCTGCTGTTAGGACAGCGTCCTGACAGCACCCCAAAAAGCCCTTTTCAGGGCTGGTACAACAGTGTGCATTTTTTATATTTTTTTTATATATATATTGCAGTTGTCTGGCTGCCCGTGTGTGAGAGGCTGCAGGCTCAGTCATAGACAGCACTGTGTGCACAGTGCACACCATTCATACAGGGTGTGACAGAAAATACCTTGCAGATAAAAAAAAAAAAAAAAATCTATTTAATATTTTTCTGTGACATAATCACATTTGCAAGCCTGTGTGTGTCAGGCCCACACAGACTGTATACTGCTAGTGGCTAGGCCTCCACTCATACCGTTACAGGGTGTCATTCACTCAAATACCTTGCATATAAAAAAAAAAATTATTGAAAATTTTTCTGTGATATAATCACATTTGCAAGCCCGTGTGTGTCAGGCCCACACAGACTGTACTGTGCCCACAGCCCACCACTTATATAGGGTGGCACAGTACCTTGCACGCATAGTAAACCTTATCTAATAAAAAATGACAGGCAGAGGCAGGCCACGCCGCAGGGGCCGTCGTGTTCGTGGTGCTGTGATTTCCACTGGCCCTGGAATGATGCCCAGTGTTCAGAGGCCACGTACCCTGAACCCAAAAAATTCTGAGAAAATAGTTGACTGGCTTACACAGGACACCCAATCTTCAACAGCTTCCGCTAAGAACCTTGACGCACCATCCGTCTCCAGCTCAGCTTTGGTCACCTGCTCTCAAGTTACCACTCTCCCACCCACCGGCACTACCACCACAGCCGCTTCACTTGATCCCTCAGAGGAGTTATTTACACATCAGTTGGATGAAATTCGTGATGCGCAACCATTATTGCCAGGGGATGTAGATAACAGGGATATGTCTCAGTCAGGCAGAATTACACACATGGACGTACAGTGTGATGATGATGATGATGATGTTGTACCCGCTGCTGCTTCCTTTGCTCAGGTGTCAGATACAAGTGAAGTGGTTGATGATGACGATGTGTCCGTGGATGCCACGAGGGTGCCTGCTCGAAGAGAAGAAGAGGGGGAAAGTTCAGAAGGGGAGACAGAGAGAAGGAGGAGACGAGTTGGAAGCAGGGGGAGGTTGTCGCAAGGAGCAAGTGGCACAGTCAGACAGCATGTATCGGCACCCGGGGTCAGCCAGACAGCATGCCAATTAACGCATGCTGTTGCCACCACCAGAATGCCGTCATTGCAAAGCTCAGCAGTGTGGCATTTTTTTTGTGTGTCTGCCTCTGACAACAACGATGCCATTTGCAACCTGTGCCAAAAGAAACTGAGTCGTGGGAAATCCAACACCCACCTAGGTACAACTGCTTTGCGAAGGCACATGATCGCACATCACAAACGCCTATGGGATCAACACATGATGGCGAGTAGAAGCAGCACATAAGCTCAAAGCCACCATCCTCCTCCTGGTCCAGCATCTTCAGCCACGTCAACCACTGCTGTCCTCCTTGCCCCCTCTCAACCACCCGCCACTCCACCTCTCACCTTGAGCAGTTCCATCTCATCTGCCCACAGTCAGGTGTCTGTAAAGGAAATGTTTGAGCGTAAGAAGCCAATGTCACAGAGTCACCCCCTTGCCCGGCGTCTGACAGATGGCTTGACGGAACTCTTAGCCCGCCAGCTTTTACCATACCAGCTGGTGGAGTCTGAGGCCTTCAAAAAATTTGTCGCTATTGGGACACCACAGTGGAAGGTACCCGGACGAATTTTTTTTTCTAACAAGGCAATTCCAAACTTCTACTGAGTGATTGAAAAGTAAGTCATGGCATCTCTGGCATACAGTGTTGGGGCAAGGGTCCATCTGACCACTGATACCTGTTCTGCAAAGCACAGTCAGGGCAGGTATATAACCTACACTGCGCATTGGGTCAACCTGCTGATGGCTGCCAAGCATGGTATGCTTGGCTCTGCAGCGGAGTTGGTGACACCGCCACAACTTGCAGGCAGGCCTACTGCCACCTCCACTGCTACTCCATCCTCTTCCATAACCTCCTCGGCTGAGTCCTCTTCTGCTGCGGTGTTTGGCTGCACATCAACTGAATCCCCCCAGCTCCCCAGGGGCTATTCCACATCCCGGATACGACAGTGTCACGCTGTCTTGGGGTTGAATTGCCGGAAAGCAGATAGCCACACCGGACTAGCACTCCTGTCCACCCTGAACGCACAGGTGGATCAGTGGCTGACCCAGCACCAACTGGAGATTGGCAAAGTGGTCTGTGACAATGGAAGCAATTTGTTGGCGGCATTGAATTTGGGCAAGTTTTCACATGTGCCGTCGAAAAATCAATTTAATAAATGGACCCCAGATTGGGGATGTCACGTAACAGGGATTAAACTGATGAGAATAGTACTACAGAAAATAGCACTCATATCGGGTGTGACAGTAAATTGCACGGCGCAGACGCAGTGACCGTGGCATGGATTCAAACAAAGGGGAGGGAGCCAGCAATTTTTTAACCATTTAATAAATGGACCCCAGATTGGGGATGTCACGTAACAGGGATTAAAATGATTTAAATAGTACTACAGAAAGTAGCACATATTGGGTGTGACAGTAAATTGCAAGGGCGCAGACGCAGTGACCGTGGAGTGGATTCAAACAAAGGGGAGGGAGCCAGCGTTTTTTTAACCATCTCCCCGTTCGAAAAATCCATTTAATAAATGGACCCCAGATTGGGGACGTAACAGGGATTAAACTGATGAGAAGAGAGAACTATAGAAAATAGCACTCATATCGGGTGGGACAGTAAATTGCACGGCACAGACGCAGTGACTGTGGATTCAAACAAGGGGGAGGGAGCCAGCATTTTTTTTAACCATCTCCCCGTTCGAAAAATCAATTCAATTCACCTTTCGGGGACCCTTGGTGTTGTACTAGCTGGGTGGAGGAAGAAACCTTCAATGACATCAACGGAACATGGCTAGCTTGGTATCAAACCTTGTGCAAATGGGAAGTTTGCGGTTGGGGACTGTTTGCGGTTGTTTGCAGTGCATTAAAAGGGGAGTTTGGTCTGTCAATGTCTGTGAAGCGGGCGTAACCCTTACTCTACCTGATCGATACAACATCATACCTGATCGTATACACACACTGGATGTTTTAAACCACGTTGTTCAAAAAAAAATATTGGATTGTTAGGCGATTTATGCCCTTAATGGATTAAAATCCAACTCTGCGTCAACTATGCAATTTTCCATGGGAGTTTTGCCATGGGTTCCCCTCCGGCGTGCCACAGTCCAGGTGTTAGTCCCCTTGAAACAACTTTTCCATCACTATTGTGGCCAGAAAGAGTCCCTGTGGGTTTTAAAATTTGCCTGCCTATAGAAGTCAATGGCGGTTCGCACGTTCGCGAACATTTGTAGAAATTTGCGTTCGCCGTTCGCGAACAGAAAATTTTATGTTCGCGACATTTCTAGTGAAGACTTCATAACACAGATTAGTGAGCGGAGCCAACTTCGCTAGTAGGTGATACTCAGATGTGAAGCACAGAAGAGCGTTTTTTTTCTGTAGCTGGACTATAGACTTGCATCCCTGACCAGTAGGAGAAGAGTTTGCCTCCCTGGAAAAGAAACAAGAATTCCTAGGAATTAATCGGTGATAAGAGCCATTATTGAGGGCCACAGACACCTTTGCATGGTGGAGGATTTATAGCTTCAGGCAGCCACACCAAACTTCTGAGAGACAGTTGAGTTTTCCTGTCTAAAATATTCAGCTTGTAGGGAAAGACAAGGAATAGGATCCCACACAACTAAAGGAACCAGGTACACCTAACCCAATGCTCCAAAACCAAGAAACCTAAAAAGCCTAGAAACAGTGGATTTGCAGAATTAACTCTGTACCATCTAGAGACTGCATATCTGTACTGCTGCAACCAAAAGACATCCAAAGTAAAAGTTGTGAGTTGCATCTTACCACTGTCTACCTCATTATTACTACCTATGGTTGTACCACCATTAACGGTACTGGGGTCATGACAAAAACCATCAAGGGACTCAGCCGCAACAAGCACCCCTAACATCAAGGGCACCTCAACCACCATCTTGGCTGATGCTTCCTACCACAGAGCGTGCCCCGGAGGATTTCATGCTGTCCACCTCAACACTGTGCTGCCAGCCAGGAAGGCCATCTGCAAACCGTGAGTAAACTGATGAACTGTGTGTTATATCATTTGGCCCCTCTTCGGTCCACCATGCACCTCACGTGTTGCCCCTGCGACTGGCTGGCTGCAATGTTGCCTGCACTTCGAAAATATCTCCAGAATCTGCCCCTTTCTCACTATGGAAATAAAAACTCTCATTGTTGCCCTGATTTATTCCCGCCTCCATTACTGTAACCCACTATTAGTTTTCATCCCTCTCACCAGATTTAACCCTCTACAATCTATGCTTAATGCAGCAGCCAGGGTCACCTATCTGTCTAAGCACTACTCCGATTCCTCCTCCCTGTGTCAGTCATTGCACTGATTGCCAACATTTATAATCCAATTTAAACTGAATGCTCTCACCTACAAAGCTCTCCACAGTGCTGCACCACCCTACATCTCTTCCCTCACTAACACCTTATCTATGGTGTACGCTTTGAAAACGATTTACGAATAACATCCACTATAATCTGAACTTCTCAAAACTTTTCCCAAGCACAGTTTTAGGTGCTCTCTAAAAACACATCTTTTTAGAGTGGCCTATCACGTCCCCTGATCTAACTCCTCTCCATATATGGACCATTTATCACCATTTTCTGATTTCTGAACCTGATCCTCCATCAAACTCTCCACTGCACCTATGTACCCAGAAGCACTACAGATATCAGCTGATGACTAGCTCATGCAGCTCCCCTATTTTCCCAAGATGTCTAGAACATTGTACAAAACAAGCACTTTTACCTTTTGTGTCACCCATCTCCTCATAGTTCTTGCGAGCAGGGCCCTCATTCCTCTTGTTGTAATTATTGACTTGTCTGTTGCTGTGCTATATACAGTTGCAAGAAAAAGTATGTGAACCCTTTGGAATTATATAGATTTCTGCACAAATTGGTCATAAAATGTGATCTGATCTTCATCTAAGTCACAACAATAGACAATCACAGTCTTCTTAAACTAATAACACACAAAGAATTAAATGTTACCATGTTTTTTATTGAACACACCATGTAAACAAACATTCACAGTGCAGCTGGAAAAAGTATGTGAACCCTTGGATTTAATAACTGGTTCAACATCCTTTGGCAGCAAAAACTTCCACCAAATGTTTCCTGTAGTTGCAGATCAGACGTGCACGACGGTCAGGAGTGATTTTTGACCATTCCTCTTTACAGAACTGTTTCAGTTCAGCAATATTCTTGGGATGTCAGGTGTGAATCGCTTTCTTGAGATCATGCCACAGCATCTCAATCGGGTTGAGGTCAGGACTCTGACTGGGCCACTCCAGAAGGTGTATTTTCTTCTGTTTAAGCCATTCTGTTGTTGATTTACTTCTATGCTTTGGGTTGTTGTCCTGTTGCAACACCTATCTTCTGTTGAGCTTCAGTTGGTGGACAGATGGCCTTAAGTTCTCCTGCAAAATGTTGTGATAAACTTGGGAATTCATTTTTACTTTGATGATAGCATTCCATCCAGGCCCTGACGCAGCAAAGCAGCCCCAAACTATAATGCCCCCACCACCATATTTCACAGTTGGGGTGAGGTTTTGATGTTGGTGTGCTGTGCCTCTTTTTCTCCACAAATAGTGTTGTGTGTTTCTTCCAAACAACTCAACTTTGGTTTCATCTGTCCACAGAATATTTTGCCAGTACTGCTGTGGAACATCCAGGTGCTTTTGTGCAAACTGTAAACGTGCAGCAACGTTTTTTTTTGGACAGCAGTGACTTCCTCTGTGGTATCCTCTCATGAAATCCATTCTTGTTTAATGTTTTACGTATCGTAGATTTGCTAACAGGAATGTTAGCATATGCCAGAGACTTTTGTAAGTCTTTGGCTAACACTCTAGGATTATTCTTCACCTCATTGAGCAGTCTGCGCAGTGCTCTTGCAGTCATCTTTACAGGACAGCCACTCATAGGGAGAGTAGCAGCAGTGCTGAACTTTCTCCATTTATAGAAAATTTGTCTTACCGTGGACTAATGAACAGCAAGGCTTTTGGAGATACTTTTAGAACCCTTTCCAGCTTTATGCAAGTCAACAAGTCTTAATCGTAGGTCTTCTGAGAGCTCTTTTGTGCGAGGCATCATACACATCAGGCAATGCTTCTTGTGAAAAGCAAACCCAGAACTGGTGTATGTTTTTTATAGGGCAGGGCAGCTGTAACCAACACCTCCAATCTCATCTCATTGATTGGACTCCAGTTGGCTGACACCTCACTCCAATTAGCTCTTGGAGAGGTCATTAGTCTAGGGGTTCACATACTTTTTCCACCTGCACTGTGAATGTTTACATGGTGTGTTCAATAAAAACATGGCAACATTTAATTATTTGTGTGTTATTAGTTTAAGCAGACTGTGATTGTCTATTGTTGTGACTTAGATGAAGATGAGACACATTTTATGATCAATTTGTGCAGAAATCCATATCATTCCAAAGGATTCACATACTTTTTCTTACAACTGTATGACTGTTTGTACATAAACCCCTAATTGTAAAATGCTGCGGAATATGTTGGCGCCATATAAATAGATTATTATTATGAATTACGAGCCACCTCAACCACTGATTAGTTGAGTGTTCAGTCCAAGCCATTTCCTGTATGTTGAGGCAGAGAGCAGGTAGTGGAGAAATGTGGGAACCAGAGCTTTTTCGAAAGGACAGCAGTGGGGCATCAATGAGTGTGAGTGCTTATGCTTTTTTCTCTTATTCTGAAACTGTTTTTAAGGAAAATTCTTCCCCTAAACAACTCCAAGTTTGTGTTGTCTTTCATACTCTAGTCACAAAACACTGGTTTGTAAATTTGTGGTCAAATTTGAACTTATCTAGCGAAACCCAAGAAAGTTATTCCATCCATTATAATATATATATATATATATATATATATATATATATATATACACACACACACACACACACATATATATATATATATATATATACATATACATATATATATATACATACATATATATATATATATATATATATATATATATATATACACACACATACACAGTACAGACCAAAAGTTTGGACACACCTTCTCATGCAAAGAGTTTTCTTTATTTTCATGACTATGAAAATTGTAGATTCACACTGAAGGCATCAAAACTATGAATTAACACATGTGGAATTATATACATAACAAAAAAGTGTGAAACAACTGAAAATATGTCATATTCTAGGTTCTTCAAAGTAGCCACCTTTTGCTTGGATTACTGCTTTGCACACTCTTGGCATTCTCTTGATGAGCTTCAAGAGGTAGTCACCTGAAATGGTCTTCCAACAGTCTTGAAGGAGTTCCCAGAGATGCTTAGCACTTGTAGGCCCTTTTGCCTTCACTCTGCGGTCCAGCTCACCCCAAACCATCTCGATTGGGTTCAGGTCCGGTGACTGTGGAGGCCAGGTCATCTGGCGCAGCACCTCATCACTCTCCTTCATGGTCAAATAGCCCTTACACAGCTTTGAGGTGTGTTTGGGGTCATTATCCTGTTGAAAAATAAATGATGGTCCAACCAAACGCAAACCGGATGGAATAGCATGGCGCTGCAAGATGCTGTGGTAGCCATGCTGGTTCAGTATGCCTTCAATTTTGAATAAATCCCCAACAGTATCACCAGCAAAGCACCCCCACACCATCACACCTCCTCCTCCATGCTTCACGGTGGGAACCAGTCATGTGGAGTCCATCCGTTCACCTTTTCTGCGTCGCACAAAGACACGGTGGTTGGAACCAAAGATCTCAAATTTGGACTCATCAGAGCAAAGCACAGATTTCCACTGGTCTAATGTCTATTCCTTGTGTTCTTTAGCCCGAACAAGTCTCTTCTGCTTGTTGCCTGTCCTTAGCAGTGGTTTCCTAGCAGATATTCTACCATGAAGGCCTGATTCACACAGTCTCCTCTTAACAGTTGTTCTAGAGATGTGTCTGCTGCTAGAACGCTGTGTGGCATTGATCTCGTCTCTAATCTGAGCTGCTGTTAACCTGCGATTTCTGAGGCTGGTGACTCGGATGAACTTATCCTCCGCAGCTGAGGTAACTCTTGGTCTTCCTTTCCTGTGGCGGTCCGCATGTGAGCCAGTTTCTTTGTAGCGCTTGATGGTTTTTGTGACTGCACTTGGGGACACTTTCAAAGTTTTCCCAATTTTTCGGACTGACTGACCTTCATTTCTTAAAGTAATGATGGCCACTCGTTTTTCTTTACTTAGCTGCTTTTTTCTTGCCATAATGCAAATTCTAACAGTCTATTCAGTAGGACTATCAGCTGTGTATCCACCTGACTTCACAACGCAACTGATGGTCCCAACCCCATTTATAAGGCAAGAAATCCCACTTATTAAACCTGACAGGGCACACCTGTGAAGTGAAAACCATTTCAGGTGACTACCTCTACCATCAAGAGAATGCCAAGAGTGTCCAAAGCAGTAATCAAAGCAAAAGGTGGCTACTTTGATGAACCTAGAATATGACATATTTTCAGTTGTTTCACACTTTTTTGTTATGTATATAATTCCACATGTGTTAATTTATAGTGTTGATGCCTTCAGTGTAAATCTACAATTTTCATAGTCATGAAAATAAAGAAGACTCTTTGAATGAGAAGGTGTGTCCAAACTTTTGGTCTGTACTGTGTATATATATATATAGCCATTTTACCAGATTTTAATGCACATTTGCTTTTACAATACCAACATATTGTACATTTTCCATGATAATTACATTTATTTCAAATGTTTTGGACAGTGAAAGTCTTACAATCTTGATAAATTCAGCTACTAATTTAAGCATCAGGTTTCCATAGCCCAATTTCAATTCAGCTATTCATTTCAGGACTTTTCCGCAGGACAGGGAAGATAATATATACAACCATTTACAGAGCTCAAATAAGATATCATTAAATTTCATCTGACATCTCATCTGATTAAGGGGTTCTTACTCACCCTTTTGCTTCTGCACCCTCCTCATCCTCTGTATCTGTACCCTCCTCGCTCTCTGCTGTGTGCACCCCCAAATACACCACCACCACCATAGCACCTCCACTTGAGTCAGAGGAAATATTATATCCATTCCAAAACCTTGCCGATGTGCGGCCATTCTTGACATAAGATGAGAAAGAGGAGGTAGCAACGGCCACCACCCAGCGGCCTGGCGACAGTACCCAGATCAGCCCAAGGAGGGATGTCCCTGCTGTTGCTGCCTAATCAGAAATCTCAAATGTCAGTGGTGGTGAAGGTGACAATCATGACGTGTCAATGGAAGTCACGTGGGTGCCCACAAGAGAGGAAGAGGAGGGGAGTTCAGAGGGAGAGACTGAGCAGCAGAGAGGGAGGCGAAGGAGGAGAAGCAGGCAGAGCTTGCAGGGCACAGAAGGCAAAAAGAATACTGCAAATGTATCTGGAGTGAGCCATTCACCATGAACGGTCTCTTTTGGCGATCCCAGGACGCCAACACATGGCTCCGCAGTGTGTTTTTTTTTTTATGTGTCAGCTACTGACAATAGTGTTGCCATCTGTAGCCTGTGCGGTCATCGCATAAGTTGTGGTAAGCTGAACACTCACCTAGGGCCTCCCATTACCGAGCGCAGTGGAAGTAACGCCATCAGAACCCACAAAGCCACACTCTTGGCACTCCACGTCCTGCCTTTTCTCCTTCTCCTCTCTCCTCCCATTTGTCCTCCACTTCACCTTCCATTGTGCCGTAGTCGCGTTCATCTGACAAAAGGCAGGCTTCCGTAGCCCAAATGTTCGAGCATAAAAAGTTGATTAAGCCGGATAACCCTCTTGGCCAATGGCTGACCGCTGGCTTGTCGGAACTGGTAGCCCGCCAACTACTGCCATATAAACTTTGTGGCGATTGGCACACCGCAATGGAAGGAAATATTTCTCCCAGAAGGGCATCCCAGAGCTATATGGCCACGTTCAGCGGTAAGTGAATATATCTCTGGCACACAGTGTCAGTGCCAAGATACATCTGACCACAGACACGTGGTCTAGAAAACACGGGCAGGGAACATAAATAACTTTTACTGCCTACTGGGTGAATTTTCTGATGGCCATCAAGCATGTAACCAGTGGGGGCGTGGCCTGACCTGCATGGTGTGAGGAAGTAGAGTTCTAGTTCTCCTCCGACATCCTAAAAATTACCCTGAAAACACCCAGCCAACTAGGGGTTATTTAAACTCCCATAGGTGTTAGCAAGACACCGTAAGTGGTGGGAGCACACCTAACTATCCGACAAGCTGCGGATCGCTTTTTATCTTGAACTTACGATCGGCGCTGGGGCGAGAGTAGCCAGGCACTGCGTGGGACATCTGTGGAGCTGCTTCTGAGTCGCTGACCTCTCCGACACCTTGGAAAGGTAATCTGCCACGGCGGTGCCGACCCAAAGCGGTAAAAGTGTTGTGGGCTGTTGCCCGTAATTGGAGGCCTGTGGCGGGAGTACAGAGCAAGCAGCGTTGTTAGCGCCATCTTGGAGGTGGAGGCAGCAGTTTGAAGAGGGCTGGCCTTAGGTGTTCAGGCGCCCTGTGCAAGCTAATCTCGTGGCGCCCCCCCCCCCCCTCCCCGGTTCACCCAAACATACACAAAGAGGAAAACAATCTTTGTAACAAACAGTTTTCTTTAATTACAGATAATTTAAGTGCAAGTGCAAACAAGTACAATCATACCCAGTGTCACCCATAGCCAGTCTCCTGCCCCCCTTAACCATACCCTGTCACCTTTGCCCAGTCCCCTGCCCCCCCTTAATCATACCCAGTGTCACCCAGAGCCAGTCCCCTGCCCCCCTTAATCATACCCTGTCACCTTTACCCTTCTTAATCATACCCATTGTCACCCTTACCCAGTCCCCTGCCCCCCTTAAATTAAGGGTGACAGACACTGGGTATGATTAAAGGGGCAGGGGACTGGGTAAAGGTGACAGGGTATGATTAAGGGGGGCAGGGGACTGGCTATGGGTGACAATGGGTATGATTAAGGGGGACAGGGTCTAATTGAGGGGGCAGGAGACTGGGTAGAGGTGACAGGGTATGATTAAGGGGGGCAGGGGACTGGCTATGGGTGACACTGGGTATGATTAAGGGCCTTAATCATACCCAGTGTCACCCATAGCCAGTCCCCGGCCCCCCTTAATCATACCCTGTCACCTTTACACAGTCCCCTGCCCTTCTTAATCATACCCAGTGTCACCCTTACCCAGTCCGCTGCCGCCCTTAATCATGGGCAGGGTCTAATTGAGCGGGCAGGGGACTGGGTAAAGGTGACACTGGGTGTAATTAAGAAGGGCAGGGGGAAGAGTACAGACTTTGCCCAATTTATCGCATAACCGGCAACTCTACCGAATTCCTCTGTTATCCGTATAACATCGGGGACACTTCTCCATCCATCATTCAGGTAGAGTAACACGTCGTCTGCATATAAGCAGATCTTATCATCCGTCCCTCTCCCCCCAAAGCCCACTATACCAGATTCTGCGCGTATCCTGCAGGCGAAGGGTTCCATAAAGATTGAAAAGAGGAGCGGAGAGAGGGGGCACCCCTGACGCGTCCCCCGCTTTAGGGAAACGGCAGGGGTGAGTACCCCATTAACCTTAATTCTGGCACTTGCATCACTGTATAGCAATTTAACCCATCCTATAAATTCCTGCCCCAAATTCATCCTATGCATAACACGCCAGAGGAAGGGCCACTGCACCCGATCAAACGCCTTGGCGGCGTCTAGTGACAGGATGGAGCGGTCCTCCCCCCCTCCAATCTGGATATTAAGAATGGTCCGACGTATATTGGTCTGTATCTGTCGCTCAGGGATAAATCCGGTCTGGTCTACATGGACCAAACGGGTTATTACTTTTTTTAGCCTGTTGGAGAGAACTTTTGCGATCACTTTATAGTCCGCGTTAAGCAGTGATATAGGGCGATAGTCCTCAACCTTATTGCCGTTTTTTCCTTTCTTAAGGATCAGTGTGACTGTTGCCTCAGTCATGGACGGGGGCAGCTTTCCACATTCACTAGATCTATTCAGGACCTGTAATAATCCGGGCAGGAGTACCCCCGCGTGGCATTTGTATATGCCAAACGGGAGCCCATCCGATCCGGGCAAAGTCTGTACTCTTCCCCCTGAATCGGATGCCTCCCCCGAATGACCTACGGGTCAGAATTATTGCTCCAACAGATCATTTAGATTATCTTGGGATAAAAATTAGTAACACCATTAGGGACTACAACAAGTTAAATATTATCCCTCTAGTTGGGAAGATAAAAGAAAAAAATAAGGATTTGGCAGAAACTTCCACTTTCGCAGATAAATAGGATTGCGCTGATTAAAATGATTTTACTGCCTTGGATATTGTATATGGTTAGCTCTTGCCCAGCTTGGATTGAGGACAGTGTTTTCAATCTGATTGATCGCTTGATAAACGACCTGATATGGGGCAGAAAAAGGGTTCGCATTAAATTACAATACTTGCGAATTTCGGCTAGTAATGGAGGCCTAGGCCTGCCCTACTTTCAAATATACTATTTGTGTGCACAATTACAATGGTGCGTTAGTACCAGGGATGGAGCATTACTATCCCATATTCTAGGGCAACGACAACAACACACATATAATATATTCAATATACTTGAAACCGGAACTTTCCAGCGCGCAGATTATTCTTGCCCCATTGGGGCCGCGCTACAGAAAGTCTGGAATAAGATCAAGACACTGACTCTGGCGCCGCAAATTCTGCACTTCTCCCCGCTATGGGATAATCCCGTGCTAACAGAATTCTTGACACTTAATGAAAATGAATATTGGACTCGAAGAGGTATCACATTATTCTCACACATATATACGAAAGGGAAAATTAAATCAATAAGGGAACTGATTCAACAGACACCAATAACTGCATTAGAGCACTATAGATACTTCCAATTACAACACGCATTAGCATGCACGCTTAAAAAAAATACTTTATAACAGCCACCCAGGGGTTTTTATTATTTTGCTACAATATAGTTGGGAATAAAGTTAACATTTCACTAATCTATAGGAGATTTATTGAGGAATTAAGTATAACCACTAAATTTAAAAGTGTAGATAAATGGAAGTCGGACATAGGGGAATGTAACCCTTCACAATGGCGGGAAATATATCAAAACATCAAGAAGGCTTCCCCTTCACGACAACACCGATTGTTACAATTTAAAATAATACACCGTTTATATGTCACCCCGAGCCTCTTATCCAAAATGTATAGCAATAAGGGTTTAGAATTTAGCTGTTTGAAATGCTCCCTTGTAGCCGCCGGGCTTGTACACATGCTGTGGGACTGTCCTGTGATTAGGACTTTTTGGGATAGTATATTCCAGACAATGGCGGCACAAAACAGAAATAGCCCCCCCTTAACTATTCAAGTAGTTGTGCTCGGGCTTCCCCCCCCCCCCCCCCCGAGTACAAAAAAACCCACCAAAAATGAACAGGCCTATTGGTTGAAGGGTTTTCTATTGGCCAAGGTAATAATCCTGAGACAGTGGGTGAAAGATAGACCTCCAACAATTAACGAATGGCAAATCTTAATGACAAGAATAACAGACTTTGAGAGTATGAAACGTCGTGGGGTGAGCTATGCTACCGAAATGGGTGTATAGAGAGCGGATATGGCGAGAAGAAATATTCAGACTGGAACTGATGACCCCCCCACCAGCTGTGGTTATACTCCAGCATTAATTATAAATAAATCTGCCTCACATCCTTAGATAATAAACATTACCAGCACGGTCCACACTAATTGGACCTGATACTACAGAAGCTTTGAGAAATACTTAAGATGGGGGCAAGAGTGCTCCATCGCCCCTCGGGGCTGCCGCACCAGGCCAGGTGTGATGGGTGGGCGGGTGATAAGGGGGTGGGGGAGTGGGCTTTTTCAGTGCTTTGGGGGTAGGGCTTTTGAGCTTTGATACATGTGTCAAAGAAATGATATTAATGTCAGGATAACTTTGGATATAGATGTTCTTATATACATGTATGTCGTTATAGTATGGAAGTGACACATTGTTTTAAATGTATTGACATATGTAGTGTTATATGTGTTCATTTTCTATGACTTGGCATTTGTTTTATATTGCCCCTACTTTGGGAAAAAAATAATAATAAAGACTTAAATATTGAAAAAAAAGAAGGGCAGGGGACTGGGTAAAGGTGACAGGGTATGATTAAGGGGGGCAGTGGACTGGCTCTGGGTGACACTGGGTATGATTAAGGGCCTTAATCATACCCAGTGTCACCCATAGCCAGTCCCCGGCCCCCCTTAATCATACCCTGTCACCTTTACACAGTCCCCTGCCCTTCTTAATCATACCCAGTGTCACCCTTACCCAGTCCCCTGCCCCCCTTAATCATACCCAGTGACTGTCACAGTGTCACCCACCTTATCTAGTCCCCTGCCCCCTTAATCATACCCAGTGTCTGTCACCCTTATCCTTATCCAGTCCCCTGCCCCCAGGCCCCATTTAAAGAAAGATATTTGGTTAAAAAATAAATAAAAAAAAGAGTACCGCACATACCTGTTACATCCAGTGACGTCTCCAGTGAAGTAGACTTTCCTCAGCATCTTCATTCGGAGATAGGACCGTCATGATAACTTCTTTCAGCCGTGTCTCGTCTCTGCAGAGTTTCACAGAAATTTATGGGGATTTCTCACTTTACTATCATCCTCAGATAACAGACCTCCCCCGTAGTGCCCATAACTATAATGCCCTCTGTATGATTATAATATATACTGGCCCCTTTATATTATTATTATTATTTCCTCCTCTGTATTATTATTATTACTATTATAATGGCCCCCTCTGTAGTATTATAGTAATAATTTTGCCCCCACTTCAGCCCCTCCAGCATACAGTCCCATGTAAGATACAACCTTCCCCCTGCCTTCAGCCCCTCCAGCATACAGTCCCATGTAGGATACAACCTTCCCCCTGCCTTCAGCCCCTCCAGCATACAGTCCCATGTAAGACACATTACTTCCCTGCCATCAGCCCCTCAAGCATACAGTCCCATGTAAGGTACATCACTCTCCTGCCTTCAGCCCCTCCAACATACAGTCCTATGTAAATAATATCACACTCCCTCTCTTTGCCGTCTGCCTTCAGCCCCTACAGCATACAGCCCCATGTAAGATACATCACACTCCTGCCTTCCAGTTCTTCTTGCACAGTCCCATGTAAAATGCATCACTCATCCTGCCTTCAGCCCCTCCAGCATACAGTCCTATGTAAATAATATCACACTCCCTCTCTTTGCCGTCTGCCTTCAGCCCCTACAGCATACAGCCCCATGTAAGATACATCACACTCCTGCCTTCCAGTTCTTCTTGCACAGTCCCATGTAAAATGCATCACTCATCCTGCCTTCGGCCCCTCCAGCATACAGTCCAATGTAAAATATATCACTCCCCCTGCCTTCAACTCCTCCAGCATACAGTCCCATGTAAGACACATCACGTCCCTGCCTTAGCCCCTCCAGCATACAGCACTATGTAAAATAATATCACCCTCTTGCCTTCAGCCTCTTCAGCATACAGTCCCATGTAAATAATATCACCCTATCAACTACCTTCTCTTCAGACCCCTCTAACATACAGTTTCCAGTACAAAGATGATTCCTTCTCCCTTCAGCCCCTGCAAAAAGCCCCCAAGTAAAAATAACAGTCACTATTCTCCTCAACATACTTACCTTCACACTCTGCTCCTGCTCTGTAGAATCTCCCGCACATCGTTAGGCCACGCCGCCTGGGTGACGAGACTCCGCTTCTTCCCCTGACATCATACCTCCTAGGATCAACTACATTCTACACACTACGCTCGCTCTACTGCCACTAGCCTGAAGCCTATGAGGAAGAACAGAGGGGACGGGAGCCATAGGCTCCCATGATCCTCATTTTAGTGATTGCTGCCTGGCGCCCCCAGCAATTTTGCACCCAATCTCGGCTCAGGTCGGGCCGGCCGGCTGCTGTAGCCTGTAGAGACCGACTGCAAGCTGTGTCGGTCACCGGGCGCCGCTGTTGCCATGGCGCCCTGTGCGGCCGCACAGCTCGCACACCCCAAAGGCCGGCCCTGGGTTTGAAACTTCTCCTACCTGACCCAGCAGACGGAACGTTGCAGTGAGACACCATAAGGGAGCATATCTCCTCTGCCAGTTAAATCGGCACAAGACCCTCTGAGTCGCCCTGCTGTCGGGTCGATTGCTACAGCAGCCAACTGAGACCCCTCTGGATAGTTAAAGGAAGTCAGATGAGTGGGACTGACATACTTGCACCCCCTCTAAAGTGACAGGAAAGCAACACCTATCTGACTGGCAGATCCCCCACATTAATCTGGACTCAGCTAAGTGTCCTCCGGACATTATACAGAATATTGGGAGATGCTTTCTATCCCTGTTGTGTATCCTACTGACTGGGGACTGTTTCTATGGGCCGCAGAACCCCCTCTGTGGCTCAGTCATCTGTTAAGCAAACATAGATGGCATGAAGTGACAGAGCATGAAAGTGAGGGATCCCAAGTCTCTGGGCCCTCTGCTGAAACATCTCAAATCATGAAAGCTATTGCAGCTTGTCAAGCTGCTCTCACATCAAAAATAGATCATCTCCAATATGACCTCAGCTGTTTGCGGCACGACTTTGACAAAATAAGGTAAAGAATGACGGCAGTGGAGCAAAGAGTGAGCGACGTGGAAGATGCGTCCAGACAGATGGGAACTGACACCAGGCAGTTATTACAGCAGGTTCAGATGTTACAAACTAGAGCAGAGGACGCTGAAAACCTCAGCAGACACAACAATATCCGCATCCTGGGACTACCAGAACGTACAGAGGGGTCTACCCCAGAAACTTTTGCGGAAAAACTCAAAGATATATTGCGCCCTTCCACTCTATCCGTTTTTTTAGTGGTGGAGAGGGCACATCGTGTTCCGATGGGCCATTACCGCCGGGATCCCCTGCGAGACCGTTCATCATGAGAATCCTGAATTACAGGGACAGAGATGCCATTTTGCTGGCTGCCAGGCAGAGGGGCAACATTACCTATGAAAATGCCCGCTTGTCGTTTTACCCAGATTTTACTGCAGAGGTGCAAAAGAAAAGGAAGCAGTTTACAGAGGTCCGCTCACGGCTGAGAGATAGGAACGTGAAATATGCAATGATTTATCCTTCTCGGCTACGGGTGCAGGAAGGGGAAGCGGTCAGTTAATACTCCTGAAGAAGCCTTAGACTGGATCGACAGAACCCTAAATGCAAGGCCCCATCGCTGACGGACTGACCTCATGCGGTGACTGTGTGAATAGTTTATATTTGACAGTATGGTGGTATGCCCCTCTGAGCATGGGAGGGGGGTGTGTGTTAGTTTTACCATTCTACTGTTGTTCCTGCTATGTGTCTGATCCTTGGGAGTTGTTAACTAATTATTGGACATTTTGTTTAACCCTATATATGTGTGCTGGATGGTAATATCTTTGTGCAGGCACGCACTGTTACTTGAAGAAATGTATATCTGTTTTTCATCACTAAAGTAGCGATAGGGTGTACATGTTAATCTTGAGGTGCCAACCCACCTCAAGAGGTAGCGACCTGGTAATCTCCTCGGGAAAGTCTATCTCCACTATCAAGGGTACTGTGAAGGATGAGGGGTTCACTTAAATAATATCCTTAGAGGAGGCTGGTCAAATGGCACAGTAGGTCCACACCTGCTGGTTCACGACATGTTGCATCATCTGCCAAAATTTGACTGTGAAAACATGACTTTGCAGGACTGGACTGAAAGGGTGCGAAGTGCGGTTAGAATGTATAGCCTGACCCCCGAACTGCAGGCAGAGGTTGCATTGGGGGCTCTAGAGGGTGATGTCAGATGGACAGTGATGGTAAGGCCCGAATCCGAGAGAGACACCCTAGAGAAAATATTCTCCCTACTGGAGATAGCAACTGAAAAGAATGGCGTGGTATTAGCAGGAGATGCTCAAACTCACATGCAGTCGTATATATGGGAGCAAATCCTGCACTTGTGGCCCGTTGCTAATGGCGATCCCCAGCAAAAATGCATACAGTGGAGGATGCCCGCAGCGAACCACAATAGACATCCTACACAAGGTAGCAATTATGTGTATGTGATAATCAATATAACAATGTAACAAACTAATAGCAAAGACAGGTGCACTCTGCGGTCTTACTAAACCCTCAAACTGATTTTAAAATTGAGAGATTAGTCAACATGTCCTATGGTGTAGGACATGTCTAAGCCCGGGCACCACGCCAAGGTTTCTCAAGTAGCCCGGGACCTAACACTCTCCTACCTGAGCCGTATGGGCAATACCAGGAGCCAGTGGGCAAATTACAGGAGCATGAGGCCGACTCACAAACAACTCACCAGTTACCTCCAGCATGTAACCATGCTTGCAATGGGAGGAGGGAGGAGTCTGCAAGTCCCACTCAAGACTGGCTGATATGGCCCAGGCCTCACAGGTGCACCTAAATATGGCCTGTAGATGGAAAACAGGCACATTTAAATTGGAGTTTATACACCTCCAAGAATCTCTATATATACCAACTAAAAAGAATGGCGTGGTATTAGCAGGAGATGCTCAAACTCACATGCAGTCGTGTATAATATATATTAATATATATATATATATATATATATATATATATATATATATATATATATATGCAAATCCTGCACTTGTGGCCCGTTGCTAATGGCCATCCCAGCAAAAATGCATACAGTGGAGGATGCCCGCAGCGAACCACAAGTACCACAATAGACATCCTACACAAGGTAGCAATTATGTGGATGTGATAATCAATATAACAATGTAACAAACTAATAGCAAAGACAGGTGCACTCTGCTGTCTTACTAAACCGAGGCCAGTTCTTTAACTGACCACAGTGAGTGGGAGAGACTCTAATGCAGTACTCCAATGCCCTACAGGAAACGCTCAATGAGATACAGTGGCGAGACCCAGAAGCCATGGGAACCTTCCGGGAGGTGGACCGGCTACTAAGAGACCAGTTCATAGTGGGGCTCTCCAACAAGTTCCTACAGGACAAGCTGCAAGAGACGACCCGGACGGCAGCCAACATGCCATTCTATACGGTCTACCAAGCTGCTGTGGAGGGGGAGGAAGAGCACGTACCTGTGGCAGCAAGAGTGGTGAGTAGCACTCATGCTACAAGTGACCAGTCGGGGTCTGAAGAGTCCGAGTCCCTAAAGGATGTGGTACAGGCCCTGCAGACAGAATTAAGAGGACTTCGGCTAGAAGTGTCCCAGATGAAGGTGGAAACATACCAGTCTCCGGAAATGACCCCAGCATCCCGCGCCACTCCACCCGGGAGGACCTAGGAGCATATCAAAAGAGGGCCTCTCTGTTGGGCTTGTCGAAAGTACGACCATATGGCCAGAGAGTGCCCCGAACAGATGGGGTCGACGTTAAACTTCCAACTGCCACAATAGCTGGGAGTCCTGCGGCGGTACACCAGAAGCTAAGCCCTATGCGTGAGGAACACAACCTGTATGCCAGCAGCCCCATTATGGAAGCCAAGTTGTAAGGCCAGAAGGTACGCTGCTTAGTTGATACAGGGTTGAAATGCACTCTTATGCCTCTGCAGTTCTTCGAAAGACACTTTAGACATATGATGGAGCCAGAAGACGGGAGCGTCATCATGCTGCCGGCCGCCAATAACAGAGATGGATGTCTGAGGGATAGTCTGGATGCGAGTCCGACTGTTGGACAAGGCATCAACAAGAAGGGGGTCATGCTGGTGGACCATCCATCCCAGAAAGGAATGGATGTGACCCTAGGTATGAATGAACTGAGAGACTTCGGCCCTTCCTTGGCATAGAATTGATGGTCTAAGTATTGGCAACAGGCCACCACACACCGGCTGACCCAGAAGGTGTTACAAAAGATGGTGAGAAGCTGTAGTCTGCAAAAGAGTAACGTGTCCAGTCGGCCCATTGGAGACATGAAGATGCCACGGAGGACCCCGGTGAAGATCCCACCGCTACAAAAATGAATATTGATGCTGCCAGTGGGGGCTGGACGACGACTGAATGGACTGGAGGTCCTGATCGAGCTCGCTTATCATGAGGAAATACAAGCTCATCCACTGGTAGCTCGGGCCCTCGCCATTGTAAAAAATGGATGTGTGCCTGTATGCTACCTAAATGTTGAAGACTGCAAGTTAACCATCCCCAGAAACACCTTGCTGGCCAAAGTTTATGTGTCCGAGGGAGATACTGTATGTCTCGATGAAGGAGCTTCACGCTACAGCCTGATAGAAGATCAGCCTGGACCTATGCTGTAGCGGTTCATCAAAGGGAGACCCCGACAGCAGTGTGGAATGGTCGGTTAATCATGGCCAGGATGGGGCTGGACTGCAAGACTCTGACTCCCGGACAACAGAAGTTGCTGGAAGACACCCTCTGGGAATTTCAAGAGGCATTCTCACGACATGATGAGGACTTCAGGTGTGCTTCCGTCATTGAACACGAAATCCCTACCGGCGATGCTACACCGATTAGGGAATGTTACTGGCAAATCCCAACTAAAATGTACCAGGAGGCGAAGGATGTGGTAGCCAGCATGTTGGAAAACCGGGTGATCCAGGAGAGTCAAAGTCCTTGGACTGCTCCAGTAGTCTTGGTGCTGAAGAAAGATTGGAGTCTCCTGTTCTGTGTGGACTATTGGAAATTGAATGCCCAGACAGTTTGGATGCCTATTCCCTCCTGCGGATTGAGGAATCGTCAGCCCTGAGCCAGGCAAAGTTCTTATAGACTCTTGACCTGGCCAGTGGGTATTGGCAAGTACTGGTGGCTAAGAAGGACAAAGCGAAGACTGCTTTAATTCTACCTATGGGACTCAACCGGATGCCATTTGGTCTCTCCAATGCCCTGGGAACATTCTAGTGGATGATGGAGCACTGTCTGGGGGATCTCAACTTTGAGTCAGTATTGATATACCTGGACAACATAGTAGTGTTTGGGGCCTCCTTTGAAGATCACCTCCAGAAGTTGTGACAGGTCCTAGGACGGCTACGAGACCATGGGCTCAAGATAAAGCCCAAAAAGTGCCAACTGTTTCGACAGCAGATAGTGTATTTGGGACATCTGGACACCCTGGAGGAGGCAACACCGGCTCCCAGCAAGGTGGAAGGCGTCCAAAAGTGGCCCCAGCTGAGTATACTAATGAGAGGTGTGGGCGTTTGTGGGACTAGCCGGCTACTACAGGAGGTTTATACCCAAATTTGCTCATTTGGTGGGCCTGTTAAACGATTTATTGAGGGGCAATGCGGGAGGCCTGAAGAATTGTCCCATTGACTGGGGACCCTGGCAACAAGAGACCTTTGAGGCAGTGAAGGAGGTGCTGATCATTGCCCTAATTCTGGCTTATACGCAGTTCAACACCCCATTTCTGCTGTACACTGACACAAGTCTACATGGTCTGGGGGCCATGTTATCCTAAGTCCAGGATGGACATGAGAGTCCTTGCCTATGGAAAAAACGTCCAGCTGAATTGGTAAATAAATTATAATAGGATCATCAAATATGAGAAATCCCAGCAAAATCGACCCTCTTAAAACATAACTTTTACTTGGTTCTAATTATAAAATAATGCCACATATGTGGTTCAGAAAGTGAATATCTGTGAAACAAAATATATATAGTGATAAATACCTATACAGAGTCACCAACCACTGATGTGGTTATAAAGGTTGGTGTACATAGGGCAGCTTGGGGAGTATTAGAGCATCTATCCTTTCCCTACGTTCACCCTCTATAAAACCTCAGCCCAGGGACGTCCCCTAGTGGTGGAGACTCCCTGTCCTCGAACCTGGACTGACTGCCCTACGTACACCCTCCTCTCAATGACCAAAAATCCAGCAACCTATATAAGACGGATATAGCTAGTGTCACAGGTTAGTCATCGCCTGTTATAACAGTAGCCCATGTAGATAGAGAGACATATGGTGCGACGGTGTTGATCCCACCTCTGGCACCATAGAAAAAGCCCCTCGGAAAGGTAACGATGATCATATGTTCCCAGGCTTTTTAAAGCATAATCCCCGACGCGTTTCCCCTATTTTCAGGTTCATCAGGGGGTAAATATGGGTGAACCGTCTTAGTAAAAGATAATTATGATATATTGTGATACATTTATATTATAACATGATACAAGTGGAGGATACGGAACCAGATAGTGCAGATAATGATAGGTGCAAGAGTTCAAACGGGCCAGTCAGATATATCCCACCTGTGAATAAAAGGCTGAGATGTATCAAGATAAAGCCTAAGCCCTACTTTGGGTCCTATCCCCTATTGTTCAAGTCACTTACTTAGCCTCAGACATGGTCGTCATTATCAGGAGCCCATTAGGATAAGGAACAATACACTGTCCAAAACTGTAGAAACATATATTGGGATCTAGCTTGCCAAGTCCAGTTATAAGGTCCTGTACTCATACTTCCTTGCGCTCTGGTGTCGTACCGTTCCTCCAGATAGTCACACATGTTGTTATTTCATGCCTCCCTAAATACCCCCATGCCAGCTGTTTGAAATCGGCGCTCAAAAGAACGTCAGGCAGTCATTTCCGGTCGCGAGTGGTTTCCTAATGCGTCACATCCGGCCCTTGAACCGCAGATGCGCGTCATATCCGGTCTGTGGAACGCATGTGGCCGTCATATCCGGTTTGTCGGCCACATCGTTCCTGCTTTGTTTATAATCATTGCTAAGCAGCCGGACGTCTTGCTTACTGACGTCACATCATTCATAAAGGTATACTTGCATTAGGTTGTGCAGTCATTCAGAAATAAACCCAAATACATTATTTTATTAAAGTTAACTTAGCGAATTAAACTTAGCTGTCTCTATAGTAAACTTTCCTATATGATTGCTAGAATTAGCGAAGTTGATGAATAGGTAGCTAAAACGAAGATGCAGAATACTTCGTTATCTTCGTTTTGTGGAATATGACGAATACATTCGTTATCTTCGTTTTGTGGAATATAACGAATATATTCGTCATATTCGCTAATTCTACCAAGCCATTGAAGCCAACCATAGTAAACCAGGTCCAAGTTGAAATCGCCATGTGATTAATATAACTCGAAGTAATCGCATGGCGATTTCAACTAGGTAATTACATTCCTCTGCTCTCACACTCCTTCATCCAGCATACGGCTGCTTCCCCAGGCTGTCAATGTGGAGGGGGTGGGGGGGAGAGCTTGGACATAATATCGCTATCATAACTACTGCTCTGCACGCAGCCAAATCGGCAGAGTGAGACAAAAATTAGCATAGAAAGATAGCCTAATCCCTAATTAAATAAATAAAAATACATACAGTACAAATATATATTACTGCATATGGTGTTACTTTACTTTATGAATAAAAATGAATAATTTATATACATGTATATGTGCGTGTATATAAATATATATTATAATTATTTATATTATAATATAACTTGTAATATATTTTTATATTTGTAAAAAATGCATTGCTAGTTATCAATAATATCAGTATTTACATTTCTATGCAGTCATGCATTGCGATTGGTAGTGGAACTACGTATATACACAATATACTGCTGCACTGGATATAAATATAACATAAAAAACTTCTGGGGACTTAAGCTTATATTAGCAAATGTATATCAAATGAACTTTACTGAGGCTCTGAATAAGGTTGCACCCCATCCCCCCTCCCCCTACAGGCAGTCTGTGAATGAGATCGCACGCTATCTTTCTACACACTGATGCCCTGCCCTCCCATTCACTGAAAGCCCGTAGACAAAAGGGACTCCCTGTTTGGGGGAAGGGGGGTATTGTCTGCAGGCTGAAAGTGCAGGTTATTTTCTGGCTGGAGACCCTTTCACTGCGCTTCTGGTGGAGTACGTGTTTATTAACTAAAATCAGGACAATAGCTAAAATAATGACCAGCAATAAAAAATAGCAATACATACAGACGTGGACAAAATTGTTGGTACCCTTTGGTCAATGAAAGAAAAAGTCACAATGGTCACAGAAATAACTTTAATCTGACAAAAGTAATAATAAATTAAAATTCTATAAATGTTAACCAATGAAAGTCAGACATTGTTTTTCAACCATGCTTCAACAGAATTATGTAAAAAAATATACTCATGAAACAGGCATGGACAAAAATGATGGTACCCCTAGAAAACACAGAACATAATGTGACCAAAGGGACATGTTAATTCAAGGTGTGTCCACTAATTAGCATCACAGGTGTCTACAACCTTGTAATCAGCCATTGGGCCTATATATATGGCTCCAGGTAATCACTGTGTTGTTTGGTGATATGGTGTGTACCACACTCGACATGGACCAGAGGAAGCAAAGGAAAGAGCTGTCTCAAGAGATCAGAAAGAAAATTATAGACAAGCATGTTAAAGGTAAAGGCTATAAGACCATCTCCAAGCAACTAGATGTTCCTGTGAGTACAGTTGCACATATTATTCATAAGTTTAAGATCCATGGGACTGTAGCCAACCTCCCTGGACGTGGCCGCAGGAGGAAAATTGATGACAAATCTAAGAGACGGATAATCCGAATGGTAACAAAAGAGCCTAGAAAGACTTCTAAAGAGATTCAAGGTGAACTTCATGCTCAAGGAACATCAGTGTCAGATCGCACCATCCGTCGTTGTTTGAGCCAAAGTGGACTACATGGGAGACGACCAAGGAGGACACCATTGTTGAAAACGAATCATAAAAAAGCAAGACTGGAATATGCCAAACTACATGTTGACAAGCCACAAAGCTTCTGGGAGAATGTCCTGTGGACAGATGAGACAAAAATCGAAGTTTTTGCCAAGGCACATCAGCTGTATGTTCACAGACGAAAAAATGAAGCATATCAAGAAAAGAACACTGTCCCTACTGTGAAACATGGAGGAGGCTCTGTTATGTTCTGGGGCTGCTTTGCTGCGTCTGGCACAGGGTGTCTTGAATCTGTGCAGGGTACAATGAAATCTCAAGACTATCAAGGAATTCTAGAGAGAAATGTACTAGCCAGTGTCAGAAAGCTTGGTCTCAGTCGCAGGTCATGGGTCTTGCAACAGGACAATGACCCAAAACACACCGCTAAAAACACCCAAGAATGGCTAAGAGGAAAAAATTGGACTATTCTAAAGTGGCCTTCTATGAGCCCTGACCTCAATCCTATTGAGCATCTTTGGAAGGAGCTGAAACATGCAGTCTGGAAAAGGCACCCTTCAAACCGGACACAACTGGAGCAGTTTGCTCATGAGGAGTGGGCCAAAATACCTGCTGAGAGGTGCAGATGTCTCATTGACAGTTACAGGAAGCGTTTGATTGCAGTGATTGCCTCAAAAGGTTGCGCAACAAAATATTAAGTTAGGGGTACCATCATTTTTGTCCATGCCTGTTTCATGAGTTTATTTTTTTACATAATTCTGTTGAAGCATGGTTGAAAAACAATGTCTGACTTTCATTGGTTAACATTTATAGAATTTTAATTTATTATTACTTTTGTCAGATTAAAGTTATTTCTGTGACCATTGTGACTTTTTCTTTCATTGACCAAAGGGTACCAACAATTTTGTCCACGTCTGTATAAGTAATAGATCCAGGAGCATACACAAACAAATAAATTAATATCCCATAAATACTGTAGGTCCTTCACTAACTGCCTGCTGTCTCTGTTATATGGCAAATTCCATTAAAAGGTTGAAGCGCTGACATTGATAGTTACTTACCAACTACTGACACCTTGTAAAATGAATAAACAGGGCACTCAAGGATAACCGAGACCAAGTACTATAAGCAAATATTAGCTTTTATTACTACAGCGAAAAAAGTTGATAAAGCAATGTAGCACAATATATCACAAATAAAACAGATAAAACTATGTATCATAAGGATTGTAACATGGGTAAGCTGTAGACAGAGTAAATTGTATTTGATGACCAGCTGATAAATGTTCAACAATGCGACCTAATAGGCCTCTTAGTCCAATGGGAATGACTCCGAAAATAATGTCAATATTTCATTAACTGCAGTATTTCAAATAAATATGGCGAGTCACGCCAAAGCAATCTAGGTAGCGGCGTCCCGCTCCTGAATAGCTTGCAAAGAGAGATAATCCGTTACCTTTCCTTCGACCTGTTGTTCATCCGATGATATTACTTTGATGAACTCTCTTTGCAAGCTATTCAGGAGCGGGACGCCGCTACCTAGATTGCTTTGGCGTGACTCGCCATATTTATTTGAAATACTGCAGTTAATGAAATATTGACATTATTTTCGGAGTCATTCCCATTGGACTAAGAGGCCTATTAGGTCGCATTGTTGAACATTTATCAGCTGGTCATCAAATACAATTTACTCTGTCTACAGCTTACCCATGTTACAATCCTTATGATACATAGTTTTATCTGTTTTATTTGTGATATATTGTGCTACATTGCTTTATCAACTTTTTTTGCTGTAGTAATAAAAGCTAATATTTGCTTATAGTACTTGGTCTCGGTTATCCTTGAGTGCCCTGTTTATTCATTTTAAATTATTTACTGTATTGAGAGAGTGGTCTCAATTCACAGGAGCACCTGGTGTGGTTTCAGTGTCTTAGTGCGACATTCCTTAATATACTGACACCTTGTCTATACTGCAACAAATTGCTGTGAACTTTGAGAGATTATATATTCTCTATTCTCCTATTCTATGCTGCTACAATTATATTATATATTGTATTGCTATTTTTTATTCATTGCTATATTTTATTGCTGGTCATTATTTTAGCTGCTATATTGATTTATTATATGTAAATATATTTTATATATTTATATTATATATACATTTACATATAGTATAATTAGTGTAATATTGTATAATTATATATATCCATTATACTGTACAATACATTATATCTAAATCACCATACCTCATATGGATCATGGAATAAATAATTATACAATATTACACTAATTATACTATATGTAAATTTACATATAATATAAATACTGTATTAACATTCAGCCACTATAGGAACATAGTTATTAAATACACTGTATCCACTACTTCAGAGAAAAACAAATAAATAAAAATAAATATGGAAAACTCCATCAAGATACAAAACAATATACACTTGAAGGATAAAAAAAAAAAAAAACAGATGAATGCAATAATATTGATTGTGTATCTGACATACTTGAAGCAAACTATCTTATTACTTGAAATTGGGACATTCTCTAATAACTTTCTTATCCCCTAAACACTGAAGGTATTTACATGCAAATCGCGATTCATATGCTAATGCCGCCCTTCATTAAGGTTGCAAGTACATACAAAAGGATCGACTAATGGTGTACATTGCAGTATTATACCTCAGTATCGCTGACTACACTGCCTGCGCCTGACTGGAAGCCAACTATCTTATTACTTGAAATTGGGACACTCTAATAACTTTCCTACCCCCCACTCTCAGTATGGCTACAATAGGATCTAAGGCCCCTTTCACACGGGCGAGGAGGGGCTGGAAGGGTTAAAAATAGGGGTTAAGAATATATATATATAATTATACAATATTACACTAATTATACTATATGTAAATTTATATATAATATAAATATATAAAATATATTTACATATAATAAATCAATATAGCAGCTAAAATAATGACCAGCAATAAAACATAGCAATGAATAAAAAATAGCAATAAATTTAAATATCATAGTTTATGTAGCAGAGTTAGATAGTGTTCCATTTCACAGAGGGGGAATAAGACACTTCCATATTCTAATATAATTGTAGCAGCATAGAATAAGAGAATAGAGAATATAAATATATTATATATATATATATATATATATATATATATATATATATATATATATATATATCTCAAAGTTCACAGCAATTTGTATAGACAAGGTGTCAGTAAGTTGGTAAGTAACTATCAATGTCAGCGCTTCAACCTTTTAATGGAATTTGCCATATAACAGAGACAGCAGGCAGTTAGTGAAGGACCTACAGTATTTATGGGATATTAATTTATTTGTTTGTGTATGCTCCTGGATCTATCACTTATTTATATGTATTGCTATTTTTTATTGCTGGTCATTATTTTAGCTATTGTCCTGATTTTAGTTAATAAACACGTACTCCACCAGAAGCACAGTGAAAGGGTCTCCAGCCAGAAAATAACCTGCACTTTCAGCCTGCAGACAATACCCCCCTTCCCCCAAACAGGGAGTCCCTTTTGTCTACCGGCTTTCAGTGAATGGGAGGGCAGGGCATCAGTGTGTAGAAAGATAGCGTGCAATCTCATTCACAGACTGCCTGTAGGGGGAGGGGGGATGGGGGTGCAACCTTATTCAGCGCCTCAGTAAAGTTCAGTTGATATACATTTGCTAATATAAGCTTAAGTCCCCAGAAGTTTTTTATGTTATATTTATATCCAGTGCAGCAGTATATTGTGTATATACATAGTTCCACTACCAATCGCAATGCATGACTGCATAGAAATGTAAATACTGATATTATTGATAACTAGCAATGCATTTTTTACAAATATAAAAATATATTACAAGTTATATTATAATATAAATAATAATAATTATAATATATATTTACGCACATATACATGTATATAAATTATTCATTTTTATTCATAAAGTAAAGTAACACCATATGCAGTAATATATATTTGTACTGTATGTATTTTTATTTATTTAATTAGGGATTAGGCTATCTTTCTATGCTAATTTTTGTCTCTCTGCCGATTTGGCTGCGTGCAGAGCAGTAGTTATGATAGCGATATTATGTCCAAGCTCTCCCCCCCACCCCCTCCACCCTGGTGTAACAATCTGAATATACAACTGGGACATAATATCTCAATCATAACTACTGCTCTGCACACAGCCGAATCGGCAGAGTGAGACGTGAAGCCGGACACTGCGCTGCAGTATGTGCCGGTAGTATATAAGCCTTTGTCTTTGCTGTAGATAGTAGGGTTAGGAGGGGGAGGTGACTTGGATTGACAGCCTGGGGAAGCAGCCCTATGCTGGATGAAGGAGTGTGAGAGCAGAGGAATGTAATTACCTACTTGAAATCGCCATGCGATTACTTCGAGTTATATTAATCGCATGGCGATTTCAACTTGGACCTGGTTTACTATGGTTGGCTTCAATGGCTTGGTAGAATTAGCGAATATGACGAATATATTCGTTATATTCCACAAAACAAAGATAACGAATGTATTCGTCATATTCCACAAAACGAAGATAACGAAGTATTCTGCATCTTCGTTTTAGCTACCTATATTCATCAACTTCGCTAATTCTAGCAATCATATAGGAAAGTTTACTATAGAGACAGCTAAGTTTAATTCGCTATACGATTATATTACTTTGCTTTTTTTTAATAAATAGAATAATTATAATAATTATCAGGTATTATAATTATTCCATTTTTTTTTTTTTAAAAGCAGTCATATAATCGCATAGAGAATTAAACTTAGCTGTCTCTATAGTAAACTTTCCTATATGATTGCTAGAATTAGCGAAGTTGATGAATAGGTAGCTAAAACGAAGATGGAGAATATTTCGTTATCTTCGTTTTGTGGAATATAACGAATACATTCGCCATATTCGTTTTGTGGAATATAACGAATATATTCGTCATATTCGCTAATTCTACCAAGCCAACCATAGTAAACCAGGTCCAAGTTGAAATCGCAATTCGATTAATTCAAGTTATAATAATCGAATTTCGATTTTAACTTAGCACTGCTATATTCCATATTAGGCTAGAATTAACGAATATGGAATATAGCAGTGCTAAGTTAAAATCGAAATGCGATTATTATAACTTGAAATAATCGAATTGCGATTTCAACGTAATTCTCAAATCCGACAGTACATTCTAGTATATGGAGACGTTCCCATGGTGATGGGGACGCTCCATGAGCACGCAAGTCGGCAGAAGCGGCAGCGGGCACTGACTGGAGCAGCCAGGAATCCAAAGGACAGGTAAGAACAACTTTAGGGAAGTGGGAAAGAAAAAAATATTAAAAAAAAAAAAAAAAAAAACAATATTCGAAATATCTAATTTATATCACTATATTCGAAATATTCGCGAATTAGCGAAGTGCCGATATTCGCGAAAAAAATTCGATATTCGAATATTCGCGCTCAACACTAACGGGAAGTATCCGATTTTTCTTTATCATTTGGCGTCTAATATCATACAGACGCCTGGTGCTGCCTGTTATCCAGGGCTTGCACCTAGGTGTAATGCTGTGTAACATATGTTTCCTGATAATTGTCCACACCGATCTTCCCTTTAACCCCCCCTGTACCTAGCTATAACGCTGCCTATGGCACTCCAACAGCAAAATATGAGGGCATGTCAATGAAGATGTCGACTATTTATATGGTCAATCATTGACATGCACCCTATTGCCATACGACACGGCCTTGATACTGTGATTACCCATATTTGGGGATTTATAACTATGTCAGGTATTCGTTAACCTGTTTCAGTCTACCCTTAAATACATGTTAACTTTAATAAAATAATGTATTTGGGTTTATTTCTGAATGACCGCACAACCTAATGCAAGTATACCTTTCTGAATGATGTGACGTCAGTAAGCAAGACGTCCGGCTGCTTAGCAATGAGGTGGGATCCACACCGTCGCACCATATGTCTCTCTCTACATGGGCTACTGTTATAACAGGCGATAACTAACCTGTGACACTAGCTATATCTGTCTTATATACAGGTTGCTGGATTTTTGGTCATTGAGAGGAGGGTGTACGTAGGGCAGTCAGTCCAGGTTCGAGGACAGGGAGTCTCCACCACTAGGGGACATCCCTGGGCTGAGGTTTTATAGAGGATGAACGTAGGGAAAGGATAGACGCTCTAATACTCCCCAAGCTGCCCTATGTACACCAACCTTTATAACCACATCAGTGGTTGGTGACTCTGTATAGGTATTTGTCACTATATATATTTTGTTTCACAGATATTCACTGGTGAACCACATATGTGGCATTATTTTATAATTAGAACTAAGTAAAAGTTATGTTTTAAGAGGGTCAATTTTGCTGGAATTTCTCTTGCCTATGGCAACCCTGACAACTATAACTCCTATAAATTGGAATTACTGGCGCTGGTTCGCGGAGTACCTGACAGGTGCAAAGGTGACCTTGACGATGGACAACAACCAGTTAGCACATCTGGAGAATGCCAAGCTCTGTGTGCTTGAGCAGAGGTGGTTGTCTCGCCTTTCTAAGTTCCAATATCGTATCAAGTTCCGGTCAGGTAGGGATAGCCAAAAGGCTCGGTGGCCCGAATACCTACCTGAGCTGATGTGGGCCTATAACAACAGGGTACACAGTACCACCGGATACTACCCACATATGCTCATGTTTGGGAGAGCCGGACGGGAGATGAAAGACCTCCACATGCCCGACCCGATGGAACCACCACCGAGAAGTACCACCACATGGGTGCAACAGCAGTGCCGCTGGCTGAGATTGGTCCACAAGGTTTTTGGGGAACCCATTAGACAAGTGGTACACCCTAACCCAAGACCAGTGCAGAGGGATGGGTATGCCAAGAGTGATCGAGTGATGGTCAAAGCCAAACGGCCGTCTGGGAAGTTGGATGGGCGGTGGGAGGCGGTCCCATACACAGTGAAGAGGGGGGTAGACCCTGCCTAGCCGGTCTATGAGGTTGAGCCAGTAGAGACTGGGGGAACCTCATGGAACTTGCACCGTAACATGTTGAGATGTTGTAATTTTGACGAGCCAGTGTGCGTGAAGAAGATGTCGCCTCCTGCTCAGAGTACAGAGGGAATCCCATGGAGGAGGAGAAATGGTGGGTTGCACTTGCCCCAGTAACCCCAGAGGCCCCAGTGGTGGCAAGTTTGCCACTCTGGAAGCGCTGAACAGTCAGCAGCGCCTCCCCATCATATGTCCCCAGTGCTTCTGAGCCTCCCACTCTGTGAAGGTCAACCAGGGCCAATGCTGGTGTGCCTATATAACACTATGCACAAGAGGAGTTTGTATGGGGAGGGTTTGCCAAGGACAACAACCTCTAGTGGGGTAGCATGTGAGATTGTGAAACAGCTCTTATTTCATGAACACTGTTATTTTGCTGTTTGGCCACAAGAGACCTCTGTTTCCCCACACAGCTAAACAGACTACTCAGATTTAAATATTCATAGGTGGTGGAGCTGTGTGTTTAGAGGAAGGAAGCTGGCATCCATCTTAGTTGCAGACTTGAAAAGCGTGTGAGAGAAGAAATCCATTAACATCCAAGCGTGGAATCACCCTTTTGCGACCAGGACTGCAGCCAAGTGAAGCTGATCGTGTCAACCCGGATCTCGTCCAGGAGTAGGAGTATAGCTGCCAGGATCTCTGATGAGAGTTGAAGAGCAAAGCAACGGACCCTGCAGTATCAAACGTGTGTTGGATTAGCCTTTGATCAGTTCGCAGTCATCAATGGAGACAGAGCAGACCCGGGTCGGTAAGACAGAGCATGCACGCACCTCAATATAAGATTGGCGCCTTAATACTAGAGACTGAGATCAAACCTGCCGGTAGTTAGTGTTGCTGAGTGGAAGGCTATCAAGAATTGCTGCTTGTTTATCACTAGTAATGAGTGGCAGGGCAATACTCTAATTTGCAATATTTCACAAATATTTTGCAGAATATTTGTTGTATATTCGCAAATTCTAGATTATATTCTTGATTGCAAAAATCGGCAATGTAATATTCGCGTAATGCGCACGAAATACAGGCCTGGGTCACTTATGCTACATTTTTCAAGCTGGTATAAGTTTCTTGAGACTGGAGAAAATGGTTGGCACGGGAGAACATTAGAATATCTTTACATGCAGATAGAGTGCTCCAATATGTTTGCGCTTGCAAAATTTCGGCAATATCTGCTACACTATAGATCAATTTAACCTACACTGACTATTTCTCCCTAACTATCTGAAATTATATATATATATATATATATATATATATATATACATATACACACACACACACACACACACACACTGTCTAATGTAATAACACAAAGTACAGCAACAACACTGCTGTCTTTCATAACCGCAATAAAATTAAAAAAATAGATGCTTGGAAGGTTCTTATATAGTAAGGGGTAGGCAACTTGGTTGCTAGTTATGTCGCTAAGCTGTGACAAAGCCTTCTCATTGGCCCACAAGCTAGAAGAAGGGGGGGGGGATGATCACCTGATGTGTGCAGTGTTAAAAAACAAAACAAAACAAAAAAAAATAATCGTCATTGTGACTATATAGAACTATATTCTAAATATTCGCAAATTCTCGAAGTGCCAATATACACGATAAAAATTTGCTCTTTGAATATTCGTGCTCATCACTATTTATCACAAGGACTTATTAGTTAAAAGTCTGGTTTGCTCCGGAGAACAAAGAGCACTTCACCATAATCTCCAGTTACCCCAGCGTGTTTATCGGGAGTAATATATCTTAGGCACGTGCCATATTAAAGTTTGAGAAAAGGGAGGGGGATAGTACTGTATAGTCTGGTAAGCTGCTGTGTCACCCGATCAGTTCATAACAGATGCAGATGGTTGTATTATCAGTAACGGAAGAGTTTTTGCTGAACCCTGCCAAATCCAGCAAAAACGCTAGTGTGAAAGTAGTCTTCTTTTTTCCCAGTTTCGTTTTTTCTCAAGGACATTTCTATATACTCTTGTTTTTCATATCTAGTCCTAATGAGAAAAAAATGTAAGTATTTTTAATATAGCTAACAGGAAGAAGCTTTGTATTGTTTACATACTGAAGGCAGTAAATCTTGAGTACAAATGGTAAAGCTTACAAGAAAATCATTTATGGAATGATTTGTATAGATTTGTGATGGTGGTAATGACATAATCATATGTAAGGTATAGAGTTGAGCGAACACCTGGATGTTTGGGTTTGAGAAGTTCGGCCGAACTTCCCGGAAATGTTCGGGTTCGGGATCCGAACTCGACCCGAACCCCATTGAAGTCAATGGGGACCCGAACTTTTCGGCACTAAAAAGGCTGTAAAATAGCCCAGGAAAGGGCTAGAGGGCTGCAAAAGGCAGCAAAATGTAGGTAAATCCCCTGAAAACAAATGTGGATAGGGAAATGAATAAAAATAAATTAAAATTAACCAATATCAATTGGAGATAGGGCAGAGAATCAGGCTTCATGTCACCCACCACTGGAACAGGCCACTGTCAGAAATTTAGGCCCCGGCACCCAGACAGAGGAGAGAGGTCCCATTGCAGAGAATCAGGCTTCATGTCATAGCAGAGAATCAGGCTTCACGTCACCCAACACTGGAACAGGCCACTGTCAGATATTTAGGCCCCGGCACCCAGACAGAGGAGAGAGGTCCCATTGCAGAGAATCAGGCTTCATGTCATAGCAGAGAATCAGGCTTCACGTCACCCACCATTGGAACAGGCCACTGTCAGATATTTTTAGGCCCCGGCACACAGACAGAGGAGAGAGGTCCCATAACAGAGAATCAGGCATGGGCGTGTCTGTTTCCTGCAGCTGAGGTGGAAAGTTGTGTGTGCAGCAGCTCCTGAGAACTTCCACCTCGTTAAGGCCCCAGGGAGATTTTTCAACACCTTAATCCCCTTGGAGGGACCCGGCTTGTGGGGAGATTTTCCACCTTTCTCCCCAGCCAAGGCCCTGCCTCTCCCTAGGGAGCTGGTAGGGGCCTGGGCTATGCGCTCAGACAAGACCCAGGATCCTGCTTCCCGGGGTAGGCCGGCGGGGAGTAGGGGAGGTGAACTACCGGCCTCTGCTCCATCTTCCGCTCCGGGGGTCAGAAGATCCAGCAGGGGTCATGTGGATGTGTCCCCTGTGGCCCCCAGGGGTGATGCTGTGAAGACCACCAGCCAGTCCGGGAGGGTGGACGGTAACCCTCCAAGAGGCGAGTGGGGAGGCGAGTGGAGTGCTCCTGGAGGTGGGCTGGGAGCGGTGGAAGCTGACTGGGGCAACATGAGGCCTCGGGAGGCAGTCACCACATACAGCTCCTGTATCGCAGCCTACCTCCGGGAGTACGAAGAAACTGGAAAAATGCTAAAGAGACTCAGAAATGAGTTAAAGCAGGAGAGAGTCAAGGCAAACAAAGCCTCCAAGGTTAAGAGGCCAGAGATTTCGGCCAGGATTAAACTCCTGAAAGAAGAAATTAAATTACAAGAAGCAAGAAGGATGATTATCCTGAAGGGTAGTGGCCCTTTTCAGGAGAAATTAAAGAATGAAGAAAGGTTCTATGAGATGACCCAGGCAAGGCATTCCTGGGAAGAAGAGCCAAAGGAAGACCTGGGGGAGCAGATTTTGGAAGCAAGCCTGCCAGCGGGGCAGAGATACGAACCTGCCCCCCGCGAGCTCAGAGGAGGACTACTGTGAGAACAACTCAGGCGGTCAGCTGATGGAGGAGATCCGTTACCTGGAATCCCCAAGGATCCGTGAAGAGGGGTTTGTTTTTGGCGATGATCTGCTGGAAGATACATTGGGCAAGAAACATAATAAAGCAAAGAAGACTTCACTGGAGGTGAGATATGTATATGTGCCTCACCAGCTGTGTTCCGGGCCGACTGCGGGGTCGACTCGGGACACAGCACCCACTAACCCCCCTAGCCCGGTCTCTGTAGTGATACCGGAGTGCGGGAGTGGGGAGAGGAAAGAAGCTAAGATGGCGGTGGACGCCTGGTGCCAGAAGCTGGCTGCAAGCAGCAGGAGGGAAAAGTCCTGCAAGATATAACAGACAGGACAATAAAGGTAAAGGAAAAGGAAAAGGGACAGTAATGAAACCAGCCAAAAAGGCTGGGAAAAAACTGGCCACTGTATATAAAGTGTTTAGGGCTGTGGACTCTGCTGCATCCCCTCTATCCTCCCCTGGTACAGGGGGGGGTGAGGAGGATTGTAACTGAGGCACAAATACACCTGACAGCCAATGAGGCCAAGGATACAGCCACAAAAACTGTGGAGGCTGAGGCTGTGCTGCCAATCACGCCAGCGGTTCCTACTATCCCCATTGTCCCCACTGGTCCAGCTGTATGTGTGGGGGGGGGGAGGGGACAATGAAATAGTGATGACCACTGCAGAGGTGGGTTCCCTGGGTGAAAGTGATAAAAGTGATAAAAGTATTGAGATGTTTAATGTTGGGTCTGTTATCCCGGATCCTGTGGGGGGGGGGGGGGGGGGGGGGGTCGGCCGTCCGCTGTAAAAGTGGCGGGGTCCCTCCGCAGGGGGGTCCGGCGTGACAGTTGGAACAGGTGGGGGGGGGGCAGTTTTTCTGTCCTTCCTGCGTCCGTGGCGCCTGGCAGAAGTTATGCCAGTGTGGCTGCGGCTGTGGGGGGGGGGGGGGGGGCTGGCCTATTTGGCTTCCTCACTCTCAGGGTCTGGTAATGGTGACTTGCAGCGGCGACTGCTGGAGGCCCTTTAAAAAGGGGGAGAGCGCCTTTTCCGTAGAGGGGAAGAAGGTGAAATGTTCATTCTGGTTCAACAGACATGGCGTTCGGGCCTTCCAAGAACAGAACGGGGGCAAGACCACCTGGTCTTCACCCACAACCGGCCCTGGAGCCAGACGGAATGTGGTCTGTCTCAAGTGGAGTAGCGATGAAGCTTGCCCTACTAGGGAGAGGGTAGTGGAGCTCCTGCTTGGGATGGGTTTCAAGGCAACCGACATCTTTGCCTTGATCCATCCTTTTGGCTCCAAGGAATTTGACATCAGCTTTGTCCGGCCGGAGGGGCTTGAGCTCTTCTGGTCCGGATATGAGCTGGTGAAAAACATGCCGGACTGGCGTGGTTTCGTTGCAAAAGCGATAACCCGCCAGAGTGAGGTCAAGAGTGACCGTGCTGACCCATAACGAGTCGCTCTCTTGTATTGACATCAGAAGTGCAGAAGTGCGCCTTGTGTGGGGGGACAGGTCATCTAGCTGCATCTTGTGAGGAGATTAGATGCAACCTGTGTGGGGAACTCGGGCGCCCCTTCAGTCGCTGTCCTCTCTCTGAGGCCAATGCGGCCCGAGCTCATGCAGGAGCGGGCCGGGAGGTCCCTTCGGCTGAGGCGGGTACTGGCAAAGGCAGTGGAGTTAAGGGGTCAGTGAGGAACCAGAACAACCTGTCCCGGCAGAGGCGGAGAGAGAGGCGTCAGGCGGAGAGGGAGGGGGAAGAACCCCGTCCTGGGGTGATGCCCGCTTCTTCCCAAACGACTGCCCCTCTTGAATCTAAAACCCTAGGGGGCAGCGAGCTGGAGGAGATTGAGAGACTGGATCGGGCCAAAGAGACTCTGTCCTCGCACTACGAAAGTTCTGCAGAGGGTAGTGGGGCAGAGTCCAAAGTAGACGGAAACGGCGTAGTAAAAAAAGATCTAGCCCGACCAAAATTGCCAGGGAAGGTGTAACCAGCTCCCCTCTGGAGCTCTCCAACCGGTACTTCATCTTGGATGAGACCTCTGCCTCCTCTGCTGAGGAGGGGGTTGACGGTGAGGGGCCGGGGGCGAAGGAGGGCGAGCCTTCAGGGGGCCCCGCGCCCCCCTCTGGTGGGGATGCAAGGTCCTCAGGAGGGGTGGCAAAACCGGGCCCTGAGACTGAGAAAGCCAAGAGTGGTGCGCAGAGGGAGGTGGTGGTGGCAGAGATGGATACCACTATCTCCCTCAAGAGAGGTCGTGCTGCTCAAGAAGGCAGCCCCGGGTGGGGGAAGAAGGATGGGAAGAAGGCTGTCTAATTTAATTACTCTTTATGGCGGTGCCCGCTCTGCTGACTCTGGCGACCATTAATGTCGCCAGCATTAAGTCGGATGCGGCTCGTTTCACAGCCTTCGATTTTCTCAGCCGTGTTGAAGCTGACATTTTGTTTTTGCAAGAAACCAGGCTGCCAGATTTGGCAGCGATTTATAAAGCAAAGAGGGAGTGGGGACCGGGGCCCTCCTACTGGTCTCTTGCGGCTGAACCGTATAGCGGAGTGGCGGTCCTTTTTACAGCACCGGTAGAATGCCGACGAGTGATTGAATTAGAAATGGGGAGGTGTTTGATCTTGGATATCCTCGTGAGGGGACAGGAACTGCGCCTGATCAATATCTACGGGCCCCAGTCCAGGTGGGACATGAAATGTCTCTTTATGAGGATTAAGCCTTTCCTTTTTACAAGCCGGCAGGTGGTTTTTGGTGGGGACTTTAATACTGTCACAAGGCCCCAAGACAGGGGAGGCACCAGAAACCAGCTGACTTATGATAGTATTTTTATGAATAGAGTAGCTAGTGAGGCTCGTCTGGAGGATGTCCACATTAGGCATACCCCAGGCCACGGGGGTTTCACTTTCTATAGAGGTAGTCAGATCAGGTCTAGAATAGATAGGTTTTATTTGAAGGAGGAGGCTACCTTTTCGCCCTTAAGGGTTGTGGAGGTGGAATTCTCCGATCACTGTTTGATTATGTTTTCTCTGAATATTTCAGAATCCCCCCAAAATGGGAAGAGGTTATTGGAAGCTGAATTTGGGTGTCTTGGAGGAAGCAGAGGTGAGACAATCCTTTGAGGACTTTCTTCAGAGTCAGGTACCTTTACTGGATCTCTGTGATACTAAGTCAGAGTGGTGGGAGATATTCAAAGATCGAGCTGCAAAGTTCTTCCACCGGCTCTCGAGCCTCAGGTCCCTGGACAGGTACCGCCTGTATCAGGGTCTGAGGAGGAAACTCGAGCATCTGGTCTCGACTGGTGGTAGCCGCGAGAATATCTCCAGGGTGAAATCTTTGCTCAAGAGGTGCCAGTATGATAGGCACACATCTTTAGTTTTTGAGAGGGACTTTGGGAGGTACCGCTCGCCCGACCCCTACAGAAATTGTAAGATGTCAGTGAAGAGTACGTTAATAACAGGACTAGTCGATAGTACGGGATCTCTGAGCAGGTCCAGATCAGGGATCCTGGAAGTCGTTAGATCCTTTTACTCGTGCCTCTTGGGGAGGAGGGATCTGGATCGGGACAGGATGTCAGCTTTCCTGGCTGGGGTCACCCCTGAGTCAGGAGCTCACCTCTCTTTTGACGGTTTGGTAGAAGAGATCAGGAAGGAGGAAGTTATCCTGGCGGTGGAAGGGTTAGCTCTGAAGAAGTCGCCAGGCCTGGATGGCTTAACATCCGAGTTTTATAAGACCTTTAAGGACTCTTTATGTCCCCTCTTGACTGAGGTATTCAATGAGCGTTTATCCTCGGGCACTCTGCCTCGGTCGATGAGGAGGTTAGTAGAGTTGAGCGAACACCTGGATGTTCGGGTTCGAGAAGTTCGGCCGAACTTCCCGAAAATGTTCGGGTTCGGGATCCGAACCCGATCCGAACTTCGTCCCGAACCCGAACCCCATTGAGGTCAATGGGGACCCGAACTTTTCGGCACTAAAAAGGCTGTAAAACAGCCCAGGAAAGGGCTAGAGGGCTGCAAAAGGCAGCAACATGTAGGTAAATCCCCTGCAAACAAACGTGGATAGGGAAATGAATTAAAATAAAAATTAAATAAATAAAAATTAACCAAAATCAATTGGAGAGAGGTCCCATAGCAGAGAATCTGGCTTCCCATCACCCACCACTGGAACAGTCCATTCTCAGATATTTAGGCCCCGGAACCCAGGCAGAGGAGAGAGGTCCCGTAACAGAGAATCTGGCTTCATGTCAGCAGAGAATTAGTCTGCATGTCATAGCAGAGAATGAGGCTTCACGTCAGCCACCACTGCAACAGTCCATTGGCATATATTTAGGCCCAGCACCCAGGCAGAGGAGAGAGGTCCTGTAACAGAGGATCTGGCTTCATGTCAGCAGAGAATCAGTCTGCATGTCATAGCAGAGAATCAGGCTTCACGTCACCCAACATTGGAACAGTCCATTGGCATATATTTAGGCCCCGGCACCCAGACAGAGGAGAGGTTCATTCAACTTTGGGTAGCCTCGCAATATAATGGTAAAATGAAAATAAAAATAGGATTGAATGAGGAAGTGCCCTGGAGTCCAATAATATATGGTTAAGGGGAGGTAGTTAATGTCTAATCTGGACAAGGGACGGACAGATCCTGTGGGCAGTGGCGTACATACAGGGGTCGCAGGGGTCGCATTTGCGACCGGGCCCGGCACTCCAGGGGGCCCGGCCGCCTGTGCACTCCCCTGGCCCCTGCAGTCAGTGTTCCCTCAAACTAAGCTGTGCGGGCGGTCGGCCGCGCAGCAATTATTTGTGGCCCCGCTGAAGATGCTGGCAAAATTCCAGGGCCCAGCAGTCAATGTCAGAAAAATCTCCGTCATGCGCCTCCTGCCCAGTCTGCGTGCTCCTCCCACTTTATGAATGAAGCAGGCAGGCGGGGCAGGAGGCGCATGACAGAGGATGCTCAGGGAGAGATGCCGGCTCGTGGACTCCCAGCCCCCCCCCGCAGTGCAGCATGGCACATATGCCCGCCCGCTGCCCTGACAGCTGCCGCCCCATGCTCTGGATCTCAGCAGCAGAAGAAGCGCGGGGAGGAGCTGGGCCATGATCGTGGAGCAAAATGTCCTGCAGGCTGCAGCAGAACTTCCAGAAGGTAGGAGCTTCCCCCGGTGTGTGCACAGCGCCGGGCACTGCACCGGCCCTGCCGCCAGTGTCCCCACCTCCTCCCTCCCCACTGATAAATTACTAGAAGCCAGGCACTTATGGGGGATCCGTGGAGGGCACTTATGGGGGACCTGTGAAGGGCACTTATGGGGGCATCTGTGGATGACACATATATAGCACAGATCCCCCATAAGTGCCCTCCACAGATCCCCCATAACAGTGCCCTCCACAGATCCCCCATAACAGTGCCCTCCACAGATCCCCCATAACAGTGCCCTCCACAGATCCCCCATAACAGTGCCCTCCATAGATCCCCCATAACAGTGCCCTCCACAGATCCCCCATAACAGTGCCCTCCACAGATCCCCCATAACAGTGCCCTCCACAGATCCCCCATAACAGTGCCCTCCACAGATCCCCCATAACAGTGCCCTCCACAGATCCCCCATAACAGTGCCCTCCACAGATCCCCCATAACAGTGTCCTCCACAGATCCCCCATAACAGTGTCCTCCACAGACGGCAGTACAGCAGGATTGCCATCCAAAATCAGCCTGTCCCGCACAAAATGGTACTGATAGGAGGCATGTTGGGTGAATGGTAGGGGAGGTAGTGCGGATGGGGTGGAGGCAGGTTGGGGGGTGGCGGCAGCGGGTTGGGGGGGATGGAGGCAGGATGGGGGGGGTAGCGGCGGCGGGTTGGGGGTGGGGACGGGGGCCCATGGATCAGTTTTGCACCGGGGCCCCATGGATTGTGTGTACGCCACTGCCTGTGGGATCCATGCCTGGTTCATTTTTATGAACGTCAGCTTGTCCACATTGGCTGTAGACAGGCGGCTGCGTTTGTCTGTAATGACGCCCCCTGCCGTGCTGAATACACGTTCAGACAAAACGCTGGCCGCCGGGCAGGCCAGCACCTCCAAGGCATAAAAGGCTAGCTCTGGCCACGTGGACAATTTAGAGACCCAGAAGTTGAATGGGGCCGAACCATCAGTCAGTACGTGGAGGGGTGTGCACATGTACTGTTCCACCATGTTAGTGAAATGTTGCCTCCTGCTAACACGTTGCGTATCAGGTGGTGGTGCAGTTAGCTGTGGCGTGTTGACAAAACTTTTCCACATCTCTGCCATGCTAACCCTGCCCTCAGAGGAGCTGGCATTGACACAGCTGCCTTGGCGACCTCTTGCTCCTCCTCTGCCTTGGCCTTGGGCTTCCACTTGTTCCCCTGTGACATTTGGGAATGCTCTCAGTAGCGCGTCTACCAACGTGCGCTTGTACTCGCGCATCTTCCTATCACGCTCCAGTGCAGGAAGTAATGTGGGCACATTGTCTTTGTAGCGTGGATCCAGCAGGGTGGCAACCCAGTAGTCCGCACAGGTTAAAATGTGGGCAACTCTGCTGTCGTTGCGCAGGCACTGCAGCATGTAGTCGCTCATGTGTGCCAGGCTGCCCAGGGGTAAGGACAAGCTGTCCTCTGTGGGAGGCGTATCGTCATCGTCCTGCCTTTCCCCCCAGCCACGCACCAGTGATGGACCCGAGCTGCGTTGGGTGCCACCCCGCTGTGACCATGCTTCATCCTCATCCTCCTCCACCTCATCCTCGTCCTCCTCGTCCTCCAGTAGTGGGCCCTGGCTGGCCACATTTGTACCTGGCCTCTGCTGTTGCCAAAACCTCCCTCTGAGTCACTTCGAAGAGACTGGCCTGAAAGTGCTAAAAATGACCCCTCTTCCTCTTCCTCTTCCTCCTCCTCCTCCTCCTCCTCCTGGGCCACCTCTTCCTCTTCCATCATCGCCCTAAGTGTTTTCTCAAGGAGACATAGAAGTGGTATTGTAACGCTGATAACGGCGTCATCGCCACTGGCCATGTTGATGGAGTACTCGAAACAGCGCAACAGGGCACACAGGTCTCGCATGGAGGCCCAGTCATTGGTGGTGAAGTGGTGCTGTTCTGTAGTGCGACTGACCCGTGCGTGCTGCAGCTGAAACTCCACTATGGCCTGCTGCTGCTCGCACAGTCTGTCCAGCATGTGCAAGGTGGAGTTCCACCTGGTGGGCACGTCGCATATGAGGCGGTGAGCGGGAAGGCCGAAGTTACGCTGTAGCGCAGACAGGCGAGCAGCAGCAGGATGTGAACGCCGGAAGCGCGAACAGACGGCCCGCACTTTATGCAGCAGCTCTGACATGTCGGGGTAGTTGTGTATGAACTTCTGCACCACCAAATTCAGCACATGCGCCAAGCAAGGGATGTGCGTCAAATTGGCTAGTCCCAGAGCTGCAACGAGATTTCGCCCATTATCACACACCACCAGGCCGGGCTTGAGGCTCACCGGCAGCAACCACTCGTCGGTCTGTTGTTCTATACCCCGCCACAACTCCTGTGCGGTGTGGGACCTGTCCCCCAAACATATGAGTTTCAGAATGGCCTGCTGACGTTTACCCCGGGCTGTGCTGAAATTGGTGGTGAAGGTGTGTGGCTGACTGGATGAGCAGGTGGAAGAAGAGGAGGAGGAAGCCGAGAAGGAGGAGGTGGCAACAGGAGGCAAAGAATGTTGCCCTGCGATCCTTGGCGGCGGAAGGACGTGCGCCAAACAGCTCTCCGCCTGGGGCCCAGCTGCCATTACATTTACCCAGTGTGCAGTTAGGGAGATATAGCGTCCCTGGCCGTGCTTACTGGTCCACGTATCTGTGGTTAGGTGGACCTTGCTACAGATGGCGTTGCGCAGTGCACACTTGATTTTATCGGATACTTGGTTGTGCAGGGAAGGCACGGCTCTCTTGGAGAAGTAGTGGCGGCTGGGAACAACATACTGTGGGACAGCAAGCGACATGAGCTGTTTGAAGCTGTCTGTGTCCACCAGCCTAAATGACAGCATTTCATAGGCCAGTAGTATAGAAATGCTGGCATTCAGGGCCAGGGATCGAGAGTGGCTAGGTGGGAATTTACGCTTTCTCTCAAATGTTTGTGAGATGGAGAGCTGAACGCTGCCATGTGACATGGTTGAGACGCTTGGTGACGGAGGTGGTGGTGTTGGTGGTACATCCCCTGTTTGCTGGGCGGCAGGTGCCAACGTTCCTCCAGAGGCGGAGGAAGAGGCCGAGGCGGCAGCAGCAGAAGAGGTAGCAGGGGGAGCCTGAGTGACTTCCTTGGTTTTAAGGCGTTTACTCCACTGCAGTTCATGCTTTGCATGCAGGTGCCTGGTCATGCAGGTTGTGCTCAGGTTCAGAACGTTAATGCCTCGCTTCAGGCTCTGATGGCACAGCGTGCAAACCACTCGGGTCTTGTCGTCAGCACATTGTTTGAAGAAGTGCCATGCCAGGGAACTCCTTGAAGCTGCCTTTGGGGTGCTCGGTCCCAGATGGCGGCGGTCAGTAGCAGGCGGAGTCTCTTGGCGGCGGGTGTTCTGCTTTTGCCCACTGCTCCCTCTTTTGCTACGCTGTTGGCTTGGTCTCACCACTGCCTCTTCCTCCGAACTGTGAAAGTCAGTGGCACGACCTTCATTCCATGTGGGGTCTAGGACCTCATCGTCCCCTGCATCGTCTTCCACCCAGTCTTGATCCCTGACCTCCTGTTCAGTCTGCACACTGCAGAAAGACGCAGCAGTTGGCACCTGTGTTTCGTCATCATCAGAGACATGCTGAGGTGGTATTCCCATGTCCTCATCATCAGGAAACATAAGTGGTTGTGCGTCAGTGCATTCTATGTCTTTCACCGCTGGGGAAGGGCTAGGTGGATGCCCTTGGGAAACCCTGCCAGCGGAGTCTTCAAACAGCATAAGAGACTGCTGCATAACTTGAGGCTGAGACAGTTTCCCTGGTATGCATGGGGGTGATGTGACAGACTGATGGGGTTGGTTTTCAGGCGCCATCTGTGCGCTTTCTGCAGAAGACTGGGTGGGAGATAATGTGAACGTGCTGGATCCACTGTCGGCCACCCAATTGACTAATGCCTGTACCTGCTCAGGCCTTACCATCCTTAGAACGGCATTGGGCCCCACCATATATCGCTGTAAATTCTGGCGGCTACTGGGACCTGAGGTAGTTGGTACACTAGGACGTGTGGATGTGGCAGAACGGCCACGTCCTCTCCCAGCACCAGAGGGTCCACTAACACCACCACGACCATGTCCACGTCCGCGTCCCTTACTAGATGTTTTCCTCATTGTTATGGTTCACCACAACAACAAAAATATTATTTGGCCCAATGTATTGTATTCAAGTTCAGCAGGATATAAATTTGAGGCCTAGTATTTAGGCGCTGGGTGACCGGTATGGATTTAGTGACAGAATTAGACTTGGAAATGCACAGTAGCGTGTGTGTGAAGTTATTCTGAATGACCCTATGTGCACCTTGAATATTATATACCCTTTTAGGGATAGATTTCAAATAGCTCTGATATAGCAGAAACCACTAAATTATGAAATTGCTAAATTGGGAATTGTATTTCAACCCAGAACAAAAAATGTGCTTTGACGGACACTAAATAACTTGCCCAGCCACAACAGTACAGCGGTAACGACAGATTTAGCGGGATATAAATTTGAGGCCTAGTATTTAGGCGCTGGGTGACCGGTATGGATTTAGTGACAGAATTAGACTGGGATATGGCCAAAAAATAACCACACTATTGCTGGTTAAATGCACTTGGTGACGGGCGCAGCTTGTCCCTGATTTAGTATATGGCCAAAAAATGAACAGACTATTGTTGGTTAAATGCACTTGGTGTCACAGCTTGACCAACCACACTACTGAGGGTTAAATGCACTTGGTGACAGGCGCAGCTTGCCCCTGATGTAGTATATGGCCAAAAAATGAACAGACTATTGCTGGTTAAATACACTTGGTGTGATAGCTTGACCAACCACACTACTGAGGGTTAAATGCACTTGGTGACGGGCGCAGCTTGCCCCTGATGTAGTATATGGCCAAAAAATAAACAGACTATTGCTGGTTAAATGCACTTGGTGTGACAGCTTCACCCTGATGTAGGCTTTAGCCAAAAAACAACCACACCATTGAGGGTTAAATGCACTTGGTCGCAGCTTGTGCTGGCACACCACAAGACACAAAATGGCCGCCGATCACCCCAGAAAAATGTGACTGACAAACGGTCTGGGCAGCCTAAAAACAGTGAGCAATTGAGTATCAGCAGCTCAATGACCCACAGCTGCAGATCGATCAGTAATCAAGTCCTTTGGAGGAGTTAATCTGCCTAATCTCGCCCTACTGTCGCAGCCGCAACCTCTCCCTACGCTAATCAGAGCAGAGTGACGGGCAGCGCTATGTGACTCCAGCTTAAATAGAGGCTGGGTCACATGGTGCTCTGGCCAATCACAGCCATGCCAATAGTAGGCATGGCTGTGATGGCCTCTTGGGGCAAGTAGTATGACGCTTGTTGATTGGCTGCTTTGCAGCCTTTCAAAAAGCGCCAAGAAAGCGTCACAAAAGCGCCAAGAAAGCGACGAACACCGAACCCGAACTTTTACGAAAATGTCCGGGTCCGTGTCACGGACACCCCAAAATTCGGTACGAACCCGAACTATACAGTTCGAGTTCGCTCATCCCTAGAGGTTAGCTCTGATCCTTTTATCAAAGGGTAAAGATCCGAGCCGTATTGAGAACTGGCGTCCCATAGCACTTCTTAATACGGACAGAAAGATTCTGGCCAAGATACTTTTTAATAGGCTGGTAAAATTTGCACCCCAACTCCTTTTGGTGGCTCAGCATTGCTCGGTTCCAGGCCGCAGCACTTTTAGTGCTGTACTCGGTGTCCGAGAGGCAGTGGAACAGAGTAGAGCAGGCTACTGGAAGGGGTACATGCTCTCCTTAGATCAAGCAAAGGCATTTGATTGGGTGAACCAGGAGTACCTCTGGTCGGTCCTTCTGAAGTATGGCCTGCCGGGTTTTTTTTTAGATTGGTTAAAGATCTTGTATGCAGGGGCAGAGAGTTTTCCGCTTGTGAATGGTTGGTCTGGCTGCTCTTTCGAGGTTGGGTCTGGCGTCCGCCAGGGTGGTCCTTTGAGCCCGCTTTTATACGTGTTTGCGATTGATCCCTTTCTAAAGCGGATCGATCGTGGAACGTTGGCGGGAGTCGGGATGGATCGGTTGGTGTCGGAACCCACTCTGAGGGTAGTGGCGTATGCTGACGATGTCACCATTTTTGTATCCTCAAGAGGGGAGGCGGAGTACGGCATGTCTAAAGTGGATCGCTACTCTGAGACATCCGGGTCCATGATCAATCGGGATAAGTGTGAAAGTCTCTGGCTGGGAGGGGGTGATCCAGTTTTTGATCTCCCGGACACCCTCCCAGGGCCCAAGTCGTCAGCCAAAGTCCTAGGCATTCATTTTGGCCATGGGGATTATCCCACTCAAAATTGGGACGACAGGCTTAAGATCGCCGCTAAGAAGGTCGACCAGTGGAAGGGTTGGTCTTTGACCCTCAGGGAAAGGGTAAACCTGATCAAGGCCTACTTACTCCCTTTGCTTATCTATTTGGGTAGCGTGTGTATCTTGCCAGAGCCTCTATGGACTCGGGTTTATAGTCTGTTCTTCCAGCTCTTATGGGGGAATAAACTGAACCTGATCAAGAGAGAAGTGACTTACCGCACGAGGAGACTAGGGGGGGTCAACCCCGTGGTGTTTCTTGTAAACACCTTTGTTAAAGCGAATCTGGCGAACCTCTGGATGGAGAGGGCTTCTCCGTGGGTAGTCTCCTGCCGGGGGTGGTTTCGGCCTTTCTTCCACAAATGGGAGACAGGAGGGCAAGTAAAGGACTTACGTACGCCTCACGGATATCTTCCGACTTACGTCACCCCGATTCTGAAGGTGATCCGCCTGTGGGGTTTGCGGGTGAGGGAGATCAGGACTCTGTCAAGGAGGTCCCTTGATGAGAGGGTCTTGTTGTCCCACTTCCAGAAGCCCCTGGCCTCCAGGGATTTCCCAAGCCGGGATCTAGACAAGGGGTTACAGTTGCTAAATTCTGCAAGGATCCCCTTGAAGTTTTGGGACTTGGCTTGGTGCTGCTTTCACGGGAGACTGTATGTGAGGGACAACTTGAAGTACAGGAACTCTGATGAAAGGGGTTGTCCCCGGGAGGAGTGTGGCTCCATACTGGAAAGTATGGATCACTTCCTGCTTCAGTGTCCCTTTTATACCAACGGGTGGGAGCTTCCATTGGCTGGCCTAGGCTAGCCAGCCTCTCCTACGCGGAGTGGGCTTATGGAGTGCTCAGAGACATTGGTAGAAGGGACCTGTGCATGTGTTTTTTAATCAGTATAGTGGTTAGATTCTACACGTGGAATGCACGGTGCTTAGTTTCAACGCAGCAGAAAGTCCTCCCAGTGGACGAGGTATGTAGGAACATTCTGGGTGACCTGGTGAAGGTGCGTTCTTTGGAGTATGAGAGACTGGGTACCAGTAGGGCCTCCCTCCTCTGGAGAGGCTTTGCTTTTAGTGTACCCTAGCCTAGTCATACGTTTCCTGGTGGTGGGCTGATGCTTTCACCGTAGATTTTTGTTTTGTGGGATGTTGAGCTTTGAAGAAAGGCTTACAGAGACCGAACTTGGGCCTTCGGGTAGTTCTGTATATTATATTATAATATTTTGCAGTGTGTGTTAAATAGTTATGTTGTTTATTAGGATAGAATGAGTTGGGGCTAGTTAGGTTGGGTGGGTGAGGGAAGGGGTCTTTTATTTGTGCTTTTAAGTGTTTTATGTGTGTATTGTAGTGGGAGGCCTGCATCTAGCCCTGGACTATGCGGACATGGGTGGACATGGGGTGAGGGGCTAGATGTGGGTGGTGGAGGTAGGGCTGGCCTCGGACTATGCGGACATGAGAGAGACGTGAGGCAGAGGTCAGCCTTGGGTGAAGGGTGATGGAATAGGTAGTGGGGGTTAGGGCTAGATTAGGGAGGCGAGGTTTGTTTTGCTTTATGTGTTATATTAATAAAAAGGTAATATAAATAAATAAAAAAAAGTTTTTTGTACTATTATTATTATTATTGTTTTATTAGTCTTATTTGCGTTTTTGTTTTATTGACGAGTAGTCAAGTTTTTTCTTTTTGAGTTTTACAGCTGAACCGGCTAAGTAAGTTTCATTTCTTTTTTAGCATTTGTATATAGTTTTTATAGGGTATTGGTATGAATGTGAGTATGAGTGAGGTTGGGCCAGCTGAGAAGCTGTTCTGTTTTGTTTTTTCTTGTCTGTTAAGTTTTGTATTTTTCTAATAAAAAAAAAAAAAGAGTTCCCATAGCAGAGATTCAGGCTTCATGTCATAGCAGAGAATCAGGCTTCACGTCACCCACCACTGGACCAGGCCATTGTCAGATATTTAGGCCCCGGCACCCAGGCAGAGGAGAGCGGTCCCATTGCAGAGAATCAGGCTTCACGTCACCCACCACTGGAACAGGCCACTGTCAGATATTTAGGCCCCGGCACACAGACAGAGGAGAGAGGTCCCATAGCAGAGATTCAGGCTTCATGTCATAGCATAGAATCAGGCTTCATGTCACCCACCACTGGAACAGGCCATTGTCAGATATTTTTAGGCCCCGGCACCCAGACAGAGCAGAGGTTCATTCAACTTTGGGTTTCCCCGCAATATAATGGTAAAATGAAAATAAAAAAAGGATTGAATGAGGAAGTGCCCTGGAGTACAATAATATATGGTTAAGGGAAGGTAGTTATAAATGTCTAATCTGCACAAGGGATGGACAGGTCCTGTGGGATCCATGCTTGGTTCATTTTTATGAACGTCAGCTTGCCCACATTGGCTGTAGACAGGCGGCTGCTTTTGTCTGTAATGACGCCCCCTGCCGTGCTGAATACACGTTCAGACAAAACGCTGGCCGCCGGGCAGGCCAGCACCACCAAGGAATAAAAGGCTAGCTCTGGCCACGTTGACAATTTAGAGACCCAGAAGTTGAATGGGGCCGAACCATCAGTCAGTACGTGAAGGGTTGTGCACACGTACTGTTCCACAATGTTAGTGAAATGTTGCCTCCTGCTAACACGTTCCGTATCAGGTGGTTGTGCAGTTAGCTGTGGCGTGGTGACAAAACATTTCCACATCTCTGCCATGTTAACCTTGCCCTAAGAGGATCTGGCCGTGACACAGCTGCGTTGGCGACCTCGTGCTCCTCCTCTGCCTTCGCCTTGGGCTTCCACTTGTTCCCCTGTGACATTTGGGAATGCTCTCAGTAGTCTATCTACCAACGTGCGCTGTACTCGCGCATCTTCCTATCACGCTCCAGTGCAGGAAGTAAGGTGGGCACATTGTCTTTGTACCGGGGATCCAGCAGGGTGGCAACCCAGTAGTCTGCACACGTTAAAATGTAGGCAACTCTGCTGTCGTTGCGCAGGCACTGCAGCATGTAGTCGCTCATGTGTGCCAGGCTGCCCAGAGGTAAGGACAAGCTGTCCTCTGTGGGAGGCGTATCGTCATCGTCCTGCGTTTCCCCCCAGTCACGCACCAGTGATGGGCCCGAGCTGCGTTGGGTGCCACCCCGCTGTGAACATGCTTCATCCTCATCCTCTTCCACCTCATCCTCGTCCTCCAGTAGTGGGCCCTGGCTGACCACATTTGTACCTGGCTTCTGCTGTTGCAAAAAACCTCCCTCTGAGTCACTTCTAAGAGACTGGCCTGAAAATGCTAAAATGACCCCTCTTCCTCCTCCTCCTCCTCCTCCTCCTCCTGGGCCACCTCCTCTTCCATCATCGCCCTAAGTGTTTTCTCAAGGAGACATAGAAGTGGTATTGTAACGCTGATAACGGCGTCATCGCCACTGGCCATGTTGGTGGAGTACTCGAAACAGCGCAACAGGGCACACAGGTCTCGTATGGAGGCCCAGTCATTGGTGGTGAAGTGGTGCTGTTCCGCAGTGCGACTGACCCGTGCGTGCTGCAGCTCAAACTCCACTATGGCCTGCTGCTGCTCGCACAGTCTGTCCAGCATGTGCAAGGTGGAGTTCCACCTGGTGGGCACGTCGTATATGAGGTGGTGAGCGGGAAGGCCGAAGTTACGCTGTAGCGCAGACAGGCAAGCAGCGGCAGGATGTGAACGCCGGAAGCGCACACAGACGGCCCGCAGTTTATGGAGCAGCTCTGACATGTCGGGGTAGTTGTGAATAAACTTCTGCACCACCAAATTCAGCACATGCGCCAGGCAAGGGATGTGCGTCAAACCGGCTAGTCCCAGAGCTGCAACGAGATTTCACCCATTATCGGACACCACCAGCCCGGGCTTGAGGCTCACCGGCAGCAACCACTCGTCGGTCTGTTGTTCAATACCCCGCCACAACTCCTGTGCGGTGTGGGACCTGTCCCCCAAACATATGAGTTTCAGAATGGCCTGCTGACGTTTACCCCGAGCTGTGCTTAAGTTGGTGGTGAAGGTGTGTGGCTGACTGGATGAGCAGGTGGAAGAAGAGGAGGAGGAAGCCGAGTAAGAGGAGGAGGCAACAAGAGGCAAAGAATGTTGCCCTGCGATCTTTGGCGGCGGAAGGACGTGCGCCAAACAGGTCTCCGCCTGGGGCCCAGCCACCATTACATTTACCCAGTGTGCAGTTAGGGAGATATAGCGTCCCTGGCCATGCTTACTGGTCCACATATCTGTGGTTAGGTGGACCTTGCCACAGATGGCGTTGCGCAGTGCACACTTGATTTTATCGGATACTTGGTTGTGCAGGGAAGGCACGGCTCTCTTGGAGAAGTAATGGCGGCTGGGAACAACATACTGTGGGACAGCAAGCGACATGAGCTGTTTGAAGCTGTCTGTGTCCACCAGCCTGAATGACAGTATTTCATAGGCCAGTAGTTTAGAAATGCTGGCATTCAGGGCCAGGGATCGAGGGTGGCTAGGTGGGAATTTATGCTTTCTCTCAAATGTTTGTGAGATGGAGAGCTGAACGCTGCCATGTGACATGGTTGAGATGCTCGGTGACAGAGGTGGTGGTGTTGGTGGTACATCCTCTGTTTGCTGGGCGGCAGGTGCCAACGTTCCTTCAGAGGCGGAGGAAGAGGCCGATGCAGCAGCAGCAGAAGAGGTAGCAGGGGGAATCTGAGTGAGTTCCTTGTTTTTAAGGTGTTTACTCCACTGCAGTTCATGCTTTGCATGCAGGTGCCTGGTCATGCAGGTTGTGCTAAGGTTCAGAACGCTAATGCCTCACTTCAGGCTCTGATGGCACAGTGTGCAAACCACTCGGTCTTGTCATCATCACATTGTTTGAAGAACTGCCACGCCAGGGAACTCCTTGAAGCTGACTTTGGGGTGCTCGGTCCCAGATGGCGGCGGTCAGTAGCAGGCGGAGTCTCTTGGCGGCGGGTGTTCTGCTTTTGCCCACTGCTCCCTCTTTTGCTACGCTGTTGGCTCTGTCTCACCACTGCCTTTTCCTCCGAACTCTGAAAGTCAGTGGCACGACCTTCATTCCATGTGGGGTCTAGGACCTCATCGTCCCCTGCATCGTCTTCCACCCAGTCTTCCTCCCTGACCTCCTGTTCAGTCTGCACACTGCAGAAAGACGCAGCAGTTGGCACCTGTGTTTCGTCATCAGAGACATGCTGAGGTGGTATTCCCATGTCCTCATCATCAGGAAACATAAGTGGTTGTGCGTCAGTGCATTCTATGTCTTCCACCACTGGGGAAGGGCTAGGTGGATGCCCTTGGGAAACCCTGCCAGCAGAGTCTTCAAACAGTATAAGAGACTGCTGCATAACTTGAGGCTCAGAGTTTCTCTGATATGCATGGGGGTGATGTGACAGACTGATGGGGTTGGTTTTCAGGCACCATCTGTGAGCTTTCTGCAGAAGACTGGGTGGGAGATAATGTGAACGTGCTGGATCCACTGTCGGCCACCCAATTGACTAATGCCTGTACCAGCTCAGGCCTTACCCTCCTTAGAACGACATTGGGCCCCACCTAATATCGCTGTAAATTCTGGCGTCTACTGGGACCTGAGGTAGTTGGTACACTAGAACGTGTGGCTGTGGCAGAACGGCCATGTCCTCTCCCAGAACCAAAGGGTCCACTAACACCACCACGACCATGTCCGCGTCCCTTACTAGATGTTTTCCTCATTGTTACCGTTCACAACAATAAGAAAAAAAATTATTTGGCCCAATGTATTGAATTCAAATTTAGGCTTTTTTTTTTTTTTTTTTTTTACAGGCACCTAACACTATCTGGCTATCTATTTAGGTACCGTATTACACTAATACAGGCACAGCAGTAACCACAGATTTAGCTGAATATAAATTGTAGACAGTATTACAGACAGTATTACAATTGGCTAGCCACCGCTGAAACACCAGATTTGGGGGTACTTCTATTTTGGCAATTGTATTTCGCCCCTCAATAAAATAGTAAGCACAGCCAAGCCCCTGATATAGGATATAGCAAAAAACAAAAACAAAAAAAAAAACACTATTGGTTAAATGTACTTGGTGCCAGCTTGTGCTGGCGCACCACAAGACACAAAATGGCCACCAATCACCCCAGAAAAAAGTGACAGAAAAACGCTCTGGGCAGCCTAAAAACAGTGAGCATTTAAATAGCAGAGGTTGAATGATTCACAGCTGTAGATCGATCACTTCATTAAGTGTTTTGGAAGAGTTAATCACTGCCTAATCTCACCCTACTGTCGCAGCTGCAACCTCTCCCTACACTGATCAGAGCAGACTGACGTGCGGCGCTACGTGACTCCAGCTTAAATAGAGGCTGGGTCACATGCTGCACTGGCCAATCACAGCCATGCCAATAGTAGGCATGACTGTGATGGCCTCTTGGGGCAAGTAGTATGACGCTTGTTGATTGGCTGCTTTGCAGCCTTTCAAAAAGTGCCAAGAAAGCGTCGAACACCGAACCCGGACTTTTACCAAAATGTTCGGGTTCGGGTCCGTGTCACGAACACCCCAAAATTCGGTACGAACCCGAACTATACAGTTCGGGTTCGCTCATCCCTAGTAAGGTATATTATGTTTTGATAATTGTAATTGTGTTTGGATCGGCTATCAGAAAGGTGTCCCTAACCTATCTAACCCTATCTTGCAACAAGCAGTAGAATTGTGCCATAACTGCTGCTGTAGGGCAGCCTAAAGGGGCCAAAAAGCATAGACCTTATTTAGAGTAAACATATACATACCATTACGACACCCGCTTTGAACGCAGAAAACTCTACCCGATGAAGGTGCGGAATATACCGTACATATCAGTGACTTCTATATACCTTACCTCTTTGTCACGTGCCGTTGTTTTTGGAGGTAGCTAAAGTTGATGTTTTGAAAGAGCGGTTGGTAGTCAGAAACGATTTACCCCTATGTTGACGATCATATGAACATATTACAAGAAGGTCTGAACCCGGGAGCTGCAGACTGAAATAACAATGGTGAATGTGATGGAAGACTTAATGAAGTCCAACCATTCGCTAAGGGCCCTGCTCAGACACCAACTGTTACTGGTAGCAAATACTACACCTATACTTCCCCAGGCCACTGCTTAAATTATTTCTTATTATTAATAAAGGACCCAAAAATTAGAAGATGGCATATGCCGCTTAACTCTGATAATGGATCGGGACGTAATCGCCTGTAGTCGTGACAGGACTTATTAACCTGTAGACGTGACAGGATTTTGTAATCGCCTGAAGACGTGACAGGACTTATTAACCTGTAGTCGTGACAGGATTTTGTAATCGCCTGAAGACGTGACAGGATTTCGTAATCGCCTGTAGTCGTGACAGGATTTATAAACCGCCAGGCGCGAGAGACTTGTAAGCACCCGACTGCATAGGGAGGGTGATTAGGGACTGATGGTCACCCCATCGCCCTTTCTTCCCCCTCAGGGCATTCAATGAGCTGGCCCCGCATGTTATGGTTAAATAAGGTGGTAGATCAAGGGGCTGTTAAGGGGTTAATTCCTTAGGGGACATTCCTTAGACAGGATGGGGGCGGTGCAGGAATCCTGTTAGGCTACATATACCCCTCCCCTGTTCTGTCACTTCCTCTTGCAAGTGGAAGCAAAATTGGTAAGGTTGCTCTCCCCTTTTGCTCTGTCCACACCAAGTTTCCGCGGGAGATGCGGCCTCACGGTCCTCCTGGCGAGTTTACATGTGGAGGGTGAGGGTTGGCTGGCTCTTTGCCGGCCTTCCCTGGCACCCTCCTCCCCCCTGCTCCTATTCACGGGACTGGCCGGGAGCTGCTGCATTATGCTAGCAGCCCCAGCTCTTTAATGATGCGGCAGACTGATTCCCCCCCCCCCCTCCTACCCCCTCCTATTCACGGTACTGGCCGGGTGCTGCTGCATTACGCAAGCGGCCCCGGCACTTTAATCATACGGCAGACGGATTCCCCCTCCCTCCCCCCCGTTCACTGTACTGGCCGGGTGCTGCTGCATTATGCAAGCAGCCCCGGCGATTTAATCATACGGCCGGCGGATCCCCCCCTCTCCCCCTCCTATTCACAGGACTGGCCGGGTGCTGCAGCATTAGGCAAGCAGCCCCAGCACTTTAGCACTGCGGCCAGTGGATCCCCCCTCCCCCGCCCCTATTCACAAGTTGGCCAGGAGCTGCCGCACCATGTGTGAAGCCTCGGTGATTAGGGGAGGGGCCAGCGGTTCGCACTGCAACCCTCCCCTTCGCCCGTCCCCATCTGCCCTATTTTACCTGCGTTTCCCTCTTGGTCGACCTTGGGGACTCGCAGCACTGCAGCCCTGCCCCCTTTCCCTTGTAGCCCTGCACAGCGCTTGTGTGGCTGGCATGTATGATCGATGTGGAGGGGGCACAGGATAGTTCTTCACTCCAACACCGGAGCGTCCTTTACCCCCCCCCCCCCCAGTCTCTGCTGCCCCTGCTGTTCGATGTATATAATTTGCCTGTACAGGGGATTACTGGCCCCCCGTTTTTTATTTCGTCCCCCCCCCCCCCCCCCTCCTGTACCACGAGGCACTATGGGTCTCGGTTTATGCCTGTTGGCCCCCCCCCCCCTCCCCTTCTAGCAGGTAGGAGCAGGGGTTCTTTGTATTTTCCTCCTTCTCGCAGGTGGCCGGGAGACAAGGCCGAAGTTGGTCCCGCATGCGCCAGTACCGTCGCCGTTCAGGGTTTCCGGTAGGAGTAGGCGCTCCAGTTGGCGCTCACCGTCATCTTCGGATGGATTGTCGGGTGCGTCTGAGGAGTCTGGTCTGATTTGCAATCAAATCCGTGAGGGGCAGGTGCTTGTCATCTATCCAGGGTTCAGCCTAGTCGCTGTAGGGACCCTTTGGGATGGGGTCCCTGACTACACTGCGCTTGGTGAGTACCAATGTTCGGGGGCTTGGGGGAGCGGGAGGTTCTTGTATGGAGATGGAGTCATATTGGGGCTCCCCCCCCCCCGCCGTGTTCGTTCTTATGGTTTAGCGGTAATGTAATTTCCTATGATCCCCTTTTTAGCTTGCTGCTTTATGGCAATAAGTAAATATAAAAAAAAAAAAAAAAAAAAAAAAAAAAATCGAATAAAAAAGGGGAAAATACGTAAATGGAAAATGTATGGCTATTAGGTCATTGCTTCTAAGGTTCTAATGGGCGGGTTGTGAGTTATGTCCCTGGGGAAAAACTTTGGGATATAAAGAACAAAAAAATAAAAAAAAAAAAAATAATTAATATTTGATACTAATAAATAAATTGAGCTTGTATGCTGTATGCTCCTTATATATGTATGGTACGATAGGGGTTTTTTATGTTTGTAGTATACAGTGTCGCTATGGTTGTGCTGTTTCCCCCATTTAGTAAGGTATGGTTCCGCGGCGGACAGGTAGTTTCATAGTATGGTGCGACGTTTGCCATTGGTGTAGTGTCCCCTTTGAGTATTGCCCTGGGTTCAGGCTCAGGAGGCAGGTAATAAAAAAAAAAAAAAAAATAATAATTAAGTAGAATATATTATATTTAGGAAGAATGTCCTGGTATGGCGTCTTATTGACAGAAGCCGGCTGTATTCCAAAAAAAAAAAAAAAAAAAAAAAAAAAAAAAAATACAAATGAATGATTAAGTAAATACAGCTTTCATGGCTGGGAGGGTAAATGCCTTACCTCTGATGTGTAAAGGTTGTGAGTTCGAATCCCAGGAAAACTTTTGGTAGATTCAGAATTAGATGCATAAATGAATGTGATTAATATAATATAACCGTAGGTTAGATAGGGGAGCGGGATATTCGGGTGCTTTCCTGTGCAAGAAGTACTTTCGGTGGTGTCCCTACCTTGGGCACTAGGCCGTGTGAATAAAAAAAAAAAAAAAGGAATAAAAATAATTAAATTAAAAAAAAAAAAAAAAAAAATAAAAATGGAAAATATATATATATATATATATATATATATATATATAAATATATATCAAAAATGTATTAATTTATGATTTTAATAGGTTTATTATTTGTTCTATTTGGGTTTTTCTGGACTACAATATGGCAGGGTTTTGTTCACTACACTACGTGTTTAGTGGTTATTATATTTGTCTAGTATACAAAGTGGCAGGAGCTTTCTAGCTAGAGATGACATTTGTATATTTATTATTTCCTGTAGCTCTGGGCTATGATCCGGAAGCGGTGAGTTTGTACCCCCTTCCGATACCTTTTTTCTTGTTTGTATTTCTTTGGTCTCATGCCAGGTTCAGGAGTTGCCGTTTGGTGGTTTTCTGTACGGACGAACCAAAGTTGGTCGTCCACTGTATATGCGGTACAAGTGTTTTTGGTTAGTGGGAGGTTAAGCCGGAAGTGGATGGCCAGATCAGTTTGTTCGAAGGCAAGCTGGTGGTTCAGTTGTAATGCTGTTGCCCCATGTCCAGGCCTTCTGAGTTCAAAGCCCCTTTCAGCCTCAAAAATATATTTAGACGGTCCATCAGGGGGGAGCCTTCGTAAGATACGTTCACGATTTTGGTTTTTATTTTGTGGTGTTCGAATTCCCTTTCTGGGCCAGGTTTTGTAGCGGGTCAGACACACTGATTGGTCCTCTTGTGGGGCCTTCACAGGCCGGCATGCTGTCCCTCCAAATATCATTTTGCATACATCGTTCCTTTGTCGGAAGGTGATTCTTCTGTTGTTTGGGAATATTTACTTTGGGCAGCATGTTTCCTCTTCTTCAGCCTTCTGTTCTTGCTGATTGATATTTTATCCGAGGTGTTTGTCTCTTCATCCTAGGCCACGCTGCGTTGGGATAGTCCGGGTTTTTGTATTGGGTAATAGCTTTCTTGGGATTGGGCCGTCTTTACATGTGGTCCAGAGAATTTATGGGGGGGGTATTTTCCCCCGGCCCGGTTTTGGCCCGGCGGTAATGGGGATTCGGTTGTGACTTACTTATGGGGGGTTTCAATTCTTTTTCTCACAGCGTGGTTTCCCCTCGTTGGTTTTACATTTTACCTTGATATGTTGTAATAAATATATGAATATAATGTAAATATAAAAAAAAAAAATAAATAAATAAAAAAAAAAAATAATAATAAATAAAAAACTTTTTGAATAAAATAAACGTTACATAAGTACATTGATTAAACTGTCAAATGAATAAAAATACATTTGAAAATGAGAATAATAATGACGTTTGGATGGAATATAGGTATTCTGTGGCTAGTATATGGTCCTTTATGTGTGTGGCTGCTCAGGCTGATTGTTTTTTCTTTCAGGTTCGTGCCGGTCTGCGGTTTGATGGTAGGTCGAGAGGTGGAAGTCTTTTGGAACTGGATCTGGGTGTTCAGGTGGTCATACCTTCTTCCAGAGGTGGTTGGTATAGAGTTGTTTCAGGGGCGTTGTGGTGCTGGGGACTCGCGCTGGGTAGTTCCCTTGGCCTATTCCGTAGCTTTGGAGCTCATGTGTTCTTACATTTGTTGGTCCCGGCCTTTTTTCAGGAAGTTGGTGGTAATCTCCTAGGCGGGTCGTTTTTGGACCATTTATGGGAATGGCGTTGGTGATACAATTTGGAGGTATGGATTACGGAATGGTGGTTGGGTTACCGTTGTCAGAATTCGAACCTTTTTCTTTCGAAGCAGGGGATGTTCTCTGGTCATGGTCTCAGTCCTGGGGTATATTGATGGGAGAGATCTCTGTATTGACCTCTGATTTTTATGCATAGTTTTTGCCCCCCCCTCAGTCGTATATTTTAGAGGGCATAGTCGTACTTTTGATATTCTTTCAGGGTGCTGTCGTTCCCTCATTCCAGTCGTTACTTTAGTTGCCTTCTTTGAGCCCTCTCCAGCTTTGCTATGTCTGCTTGTTCAAGGTACACCAGTTCTGTACCCAGTCCTTCATGTGGTCTGGCTTGTATTTTAAATGGGGTTGGTCTATGTTCTCATCGCAGGTTTCTACCATCCCCCCCCCCCCCCTTTTTTGTTCAACCCGTTTTCTTATTGGCATTGGTTTTGTAGTGGGACCTGATGGTGTTTTGTACGGGAGTCGGGGTAATTCCTCGTCGGCCTGTTACAGGGGTTTAAACGGACCCCTTTTCTGCTGGGTGGTGGTCGGAGCCCCGTTTGGAGAACGGTTCTCCTCCGTGGCGGCATTTTAGTACAGCGGAGATATGGTGGGAGCAGTTGGCGTACTTGCCCGCTGGGAGGCCAGCTGTGGGCATACTGCTCTGATGATTACGGTTTAACTTGCCCGCTGGGAGTCCAGCTGTGGGCATACTGCTCTGATGATTACGGTTTAACTTGCCCGCTGGGAGTCCAGCTGTGGGCATACTGCTCTGATGATTACGGTTTAACTTGCCCGCTGGGAGTCCAGCGGTGGGCATACCGCTCTGATGATTACGGTTTAACTTGCCCGCTGGGAGTCCAGCGTTTGGCATACTGCTCCGATATTATGGTTTATTATGGTTTGCCGCTTTAATAAATAAGCTGTGGCCGATCACCATCCAGCAATAAAAGTGACACATTTGTCTGTGTGGTTTGTCATGGGTCAAGGATGGGTTAAGGGGCCAGGGGTTAGTAAAGGTGTTGCCCCTTCCCAGGTTTCCCTGAATACCAGCAGTCCCTAATGGCGGGGCCAGGCGCCAGCGAGGGAAGAAACGTAAACCTGAAGGAAAGCAGCTATGTTCATTAGGAGAACGGTATCAGAGCGGTGCACTGACTGCCCTAGAGAAATACTGAGTAACCATGATGTAGCAATGAAAAGGAAAATGAGGCCTTAAGTGGAAGCCGAAGTGATGTATGAACAGCTGGGTGAACGCAGCTGTGGATGTGGAGTAGTGCCTGACACATGGTATGGGCCCAGCTGTGAGCATTTAGAGCACGGTATAACGCAGCTGTGAATGCAATCTGAAATGACAGGGTATCAATGTGATGCAACAGCAACGCATGAACTCAGCTCTAGTGGTGAACAGAGTATAAATTGTAAATGCAGACACATGGACATAGCTTTGAAGGTAACGCCTCCACATAATGCTGCAGGCTTTTTTTAAACATGAACCGTGTATGAACATGAACCTTGAAGCAACGACAATAAAGCAACATATAATGCACCTATACCCTAGCACAGAACCGCTGACACATGCGTGCCCATAACATACAGTTTATAGATAAACCACTCTTACCTACAAGAGCATCAGAACTCAAATGCGGGCGCCTCGATTGATCTGCATGGATCCCCACATGCAGACCCCTGGTATACATACCCCAACTCCTTGCATGTTTGGCGTTAGCTACAGATGTGCCCCTGCATGTTAAAAACACACATTTTATTTTTTTATTTTTTTCTAATAGAGGAAACCTGCGACCATACCTACACCAGGCACCTGCTAGGCCAACAACTATATGCAATGACCCCCAACGAGCCCCTAGACAGCCGAGCATTCACTAGACCGTTAGCACCCCACTCTGCTTTGAACCAGAGTACTGCGCATCGCATGCCGCCCTGTAGGCACCATGCCATCAAGTGCAATACCACAGCATTTTTTTTTTTTTTACCATTGATATAAAACACAGCGTGCATGACTTGAACCAACTAACAACCATCATTCAACCGTTTAGCGCCCGACTCTGCTACATCTCAGAGCGCTACATGTCGCGGACCGCAGCGTTGGTCCCGTGCAAACCACTCCGATCCTACCGTGAATACCAGCGCCCTGCTAAGACATTCTGCCATCGCCCAGCCGTAAGGAGCCTCCACACCATGCTGCTGTATCCTAGAGCTGACTCACAGGTAGTGAAATCAGCTGAATCGTCGTCAGCCTAGGCCTACAGGAGCCTATAAATAGCCTAGTACCCAACCAGCCTGGCCTCACAGGTGCAAGTAAGTAGCCGTGTAATCAGCCTCTCTTCTCACAAATACAGCAAAATACTTTTGCTTAACACTAATGATGAAAAATGCAAATGCAAAAATAGCTTGACTGCACATTATGACTAAAGCTTCATTCATATGTCAGTGTTTCACGGATGTGTGCTGTATGTGTTCTCCATGGACAGCACATGTCCCTCCCTATTCATTTTCATGTGTGTATTCACACATCAGTGTTTTAGCACGGTTCGTGGGTCAGTTTTTTAGCACGGATGCATTCTCTATTTTGTACGTGTTCACGGATCCATCATGCCCATTATAGTCTATGGGTCCATGAAAACCACGGATGCCATCCGTATTGCATCTGTGTTTCACAGATCATAAAAAAGAGATTCTTTGAAAATTATTTTTCAGCTTTTCAATGTCAGTGAAACATGGATGCAACACAGACAGCAAAAAACTGACCCAACACGGATCCTTCATGGACAGCTTCACGGATGCATCACTGATCACCTGCTCACGGATTTGAGCACGGACATGGACGTGTGATCTACTGTCATATTTTGTATGAATGATTATTGATGTTATTGGGATGTTATTTATGCTTCACTTTTCTACACTCCTTTACCTTTTCTTACTGTACTCATTACCGGTTGATTAGTGACACATAACCAGCATCGTGATTTCACTTTACACATTTGAAAAAAGGTAGGATAATTGGGTCAATTAAAAATGAATGAGAAATGAGGCTGCTAACAGCTTTCTATAAATACCTCTTATATAGGTTACAGAGCTTTATTATTGCTCGGAGATTTGATGTTCATAACAACAATCATTAAAGCCAAACAATAACATGTACACACATCAATGATTTCCGGGTAAATTGATAGCTCTTATAGGAAACAAAAAACATAAAAACTGCCGTTTAATCTGCCACATCCGTCGGACGTATTCTTCCGCAAGACCCATGGCAACAAACAGTCTCGTAGCAAGAAAGTTCACTTAGCCAGAGACCACAATTTCAAAAAAAATAAATAAAAAATTAATCCAGAATAGTACGAGCAGCACCTGCTCCACTGGACAAACAGGTTTCCGGCCCTTAACTCCACATGCAGCAAAACAGCTTTCAGCAGCACCTGCTATGTCGTTGTTGCCCCTAGCAACCGACTGTTGCCCTTCTCTCATGGACAACTTGCGTGCATCCTCCACCATATGCAAGGGATCGTCTATTATCTGTGGGTCATTCTCACAGACTTCACCACGGACACCAGATTGAAGTCCAAACGATGCTTTTATTTTTAAGCACATCAGCACAAAAACAGCAACCAAAACATAAATCCTCAGCCGTCTGGCCACTGAGAAAAACTGTTTTTTTCCCTCTCTATCAGGATCTGGGTCTACCACCCAGCTCCCCAAAACACATCACAGTGCTTCCCACCCACACAGGGTTAGAGGGTCCCAGCTCCCACAGACCTTGACACAGCCTGCTTCTTTCCAGACTGGGATCCCTGATTGAGGAGCTCAGCCCAGATTTATTCGGGATCCTCAGCTGGCTACTAATTAACCTTCATTACCAGCCTAGCTGCTGCAGACAATGGGAAAACTCTATTTTCCCAGGCTTTCTTGTTGTAAACCAGCTTACTCTGGATGAGATACACCACTTGAATGGCCTTCTTAAGGCCTTCTGGCAGCCCCACTGCCACAATATATATATATATATATATATATATCTATAGTGGGGATTTGTAGACAGGCTTGCGGACGTAGTATAGAAGCAATGACAACGTCTTTAACTTAAACAGTTCAGTGTTTTATTCACACATAAGTAAAGTGACAGTAAAGTCAGTTTCAAGGAAAAACAGTCACTTCGAGTCTGGTGTTTGTTCACACCAGGCAGCAACACATAAGTCCTTTGGTGAAACAGAAGTCCACGTGCTTTCATCCAAACACGATAGCAGGCCTTAATCCCGGCCCAAACGCTCCACTGTCAGATGGAGGATAATCCACATCAGCTGAGACTGCTGGCTGGGTTTTATATCCCGAACCAAAACCAGGCCTGGAACATGGGGAACAGCCACCCACCTTTCACTTTGTCTGTTCCCAGTAAGAGCCGGCCAGGGTCGGCTTTACAGCCACAGTATATAACCAATAGTGTCAGTCAGCACTAGCTGCCGCTGACACTTAAAATTGCCGGCTCTTACCTCACATACGTATCTTCCGTCAATGACGGCCCCTTGCGCTTTCCTACTATATACAGTATATATATATATATATATATATATATATATATATTATAAAGCTGAGTGTATGTGTGTATGTATGTAAGGAATCCGCAATTTACAATCACTACATTTTGCACAGCCGCCTCCTGTGACCCATGGAACGTCATAGACTATGTTTTGAGTGGAAATTTTCCCCCAGTGCTTTCCAATTATTTGCCAAAAAATATGCTTAATAATCTAACCACCAAACTACAGGAGCCATTGTCTGTTGGCTATTGTGGCAGCTAGCCTGGATATTCATCAGGTTGCATATAGCAACCAATCACAGCTTGGCTTCTATTTTCTATAGGTCATTAATATAAGCTCTGATTGGTTGCTATAGGCAATGAAGGACATTCTTAGTATTAGATAGCTTATGTGCGAGTTAATATAACGCTTAGCCAACGTTGTTGTAGAGGCTGATGTAACTTGTAACTCACATGACCTTCAGTGTATACTAATTCTGTGGGGTTTTATATACTGTCAATTAAAGACAATAATGCCCCACTGTGGAGGTCTTTGTTATGGGGGCAGGTGGGGTGTTGTGGAGGTCACTGTTAAAGGAGCGGGCTGCTGTGAAGGTCAAAGTTACAAGGGTTGGCTGCTGTGGAGGTCACAATTTAAGGCAGCGGGGCACAGTGGGGGGGGTTAGTGTTAAGGGGTAGGAGGCTGTGGAGGTCACTGTTAAGGGGGTGGGGTGCTGTAGAGGTCACTGTTATGGGGAATACTGTCGATATCTTTTAACGACACACACAAACATTAGGCTACTTTCACACCAGCTTACTGGTTCTGTCATGGATCAGCAAAATGCTTTTGTTCTGATAATACAACCACCTGCATCCGTTATGAACGGATCCGGTTGTATTATCTTCATCCATGACGGATCCATCATGAACTCCATTGAAAGTCAATGGGGGAAGGATCCGTTTTCTATGGTGTCAGAGTGTGTCAGGACGGATCCCTCTTGCTCTGCACCACATTGCGGATAGAAAAACGCGTTGGGAATGCAACCAAATGGAACAGAATGCATTATGGTGTATTCCGTTTCGTTCAGTTCAGTTTTGTCCCCATTGACAATGAATTGTCAAAACTGAAGCGTTTCCCTCTGCTATTAAGATCCTATGACGATGATGATCTCAATAGCGGAAAGGGAAAGCGCAACTGTTGCCCCCCTCACACACAACAAAATCCGGAAAATCAACAGACAACCCTGGCACACCAACCTGACCAAAAAACTCAGACAAGCTTCCAGGGCTGCTGAGCGGCGATGGAAGAAATCCCAGTCTAAAGATCATTTCACCGCATACAAGCAATCCCTCCTCATATTCAAATCCTCACTCGCTGATGCAAAACAGGCTTACTTCTCATCTCTCATATCTTCCCTGTCATACAGCCCTAAACAACTTTTTAGCACTTCCCTTCTCCGTCCCCCAGCGCCCCCACCCTCTCCTCTCTTCTCAGCTGAGGACTTTGCCAAATATTTCAAACAAAAGATAGTCCACATCAGAGAAAGCTTTACTACACAGTCCCCACAGACCCTCTACACAACTGCTTGGTCCCCTTCTCCCAAAACCCACTTCTCTACCATTACAGAAGGAAAACTCTCCACTCTACTCTCCAAATCTCATCTGACCACCTGTGCACTTGACCCAATCCCATCCCACCTCATCCCTAACCTCACCGCAGTGTTTATCCCAGCCCTAACTCATCTCTTCAACCTATCACTAAACTCTGGTGTCTTCCCCTCTGCTTTTAAACATGCTACCATTACACCCATCCTCAAAAAGCCTTCACTTGACCCATCTTCCTTGTCCAGTTATCGCCCCATATCACTTCTTCCGTATGCCTCAAAGCTACTTGAACAACATGTCCATTCAGAACTGTCCTCCCACCTCTCCTCCTGCTCCCTCTTTGACCGCTTACAATCTGGCTTCCGACCCCACCACTCAACCGAGACTGCCCTTACCAAAGTCACCAATGACCTACTCACAGCCAAAACCAAGAAACAATACTCTGTCCTCCTTCTCCTTGACCTGTCCTCTGCCTTCGACACCGTTGACCACTCCCTTCTGTTGCAAACTCTCTCATCTCTTGGCATCACCTGACCTGGCCCTCTCCTGGATCACATCATACCTCACAGACCAGACGTTTAGCGTCTCCCACTCCCGCACCACCTCCTCGTCTCATTCCCTCTCTGTTGGTGTCCCGCAAGGCTCTGTCCTAGGACCCCTGCTCTTCTCTATCTACACTTTTGGCCTGGGACAGCTCATAGAGTCCTATGGCTTTCAGTATCACTCCTACGCTGACGATACACAAATCTACCTCTCTGGTCCAGACATCACGACCTTACTATCTAGAATCCCACAATGTCTATCTTCTATATCATCCTTCTTCGCCTCTCGCTTTCTTAAACTTAACATGGATAAGACAGAATTCATAGTCTTTCCCCCATCTTGTTCAACCCCCCCAACAGACCTATCTATCAGGATCAATGGTTGCACACTCTCCCCAGTCAACAAAGCCCGCTGCCTTGGAGTGATCTTGGATTCTGCCCTTTCCTTCCGACCGCATATACAAGCCCTTTCCACCACCTGCCGTCTCCAACTGAAAAACATCTCCTGCATCCGCGCTTTCCTTAACTTTGAATCTGCAAAAATACTTGTACATGCCCTCATTATCTCCCGCCTAGACTACTGCAACATTCTCCTCTGTGGCCTTCCATCTAGTACTCTCGCACCCCTCCAATCTATCCTCAACTCTGCTGCCCGACTAATCCACCTCTCATCCTATTATTCCTCTGCCTCTCCCCTTTGCCAATCCCTTCACTGGCTCCCCATTGCCCAACGAATTTACTTCAAAGTACTTACAAATACATACAAGGCCGTCCATAACCTCTCCCCTCCCTACATCTCTGAGCTAATTTCCCGATACACCCCCACACGCACTCTCCGATCCTCACAAGACCTCCTTCTCTCCTCTCCTCTTATTGCCTCTTCCCACAATCGACTCCAGGATTTCTCCTGTGCTACCCCAACATATAAGACTCTCACCTACAGTGGAATCCTTCAAAAGAAACCTGAAAGCCCACCTCTTCAGACAAGCCTACAACCAATGACCCTGCTGCCTCTATACCGCCATGACCAACTTAACCCGCACCTACTGTGTCCTTCTCCCATACCATGTAGATTGTAAGCCCTCACGGGCAGGGCCCTCTCTCCTTCTGTACCAGTTTGTAACATTTTGTTTATGACTAGTGTAATTGTGTAATTGTCTGTATTATGTTTGTGCACCCCTTATCATATGTACAGCGCTATGGAATGAATGGCGCTTTAATAATAAATAATAATAATAATAACTGTGAAAGTAGCCTTAAATGAAATAGATGAAATATACCTGTGCAAAGACGGCTCCTTCTGCTAGTATAATGTATATATATATATATATATATATATATATACATATACATATATGTATACATATATGTATACATATATGTATATCAAAAGAAAACGGGCAGCACTCCAGAAAAAATAAATGTAAAAAAAGTTTTTTTCACCCATAAGGCAATGCAACGTTTCGGCTCAGTGCTAGAGCCTTTCTCAAGCATGTTCAAATAAGTGTTCAGTGTATATTGCTGCATAGGCCACGCCGAAATAGGCGTCTGACACTCGCACGCCGCCATGCATCTGGCTTCTCTCCTTCCTCCTCCCTCCATTTGATGCATCATTCAGTAAGCACTTGTCACTTTATGTAATTGATTGCACGTTACACCATTACAGTACACATGATACTTTATGAATTTTTTATTGGCAATCATGTTTAATATTTTAGAAATATAAGTTGTTGGCACATGGAATGGAAATCTTATCATGTATTGTAATCACTGGTATATTTGATATTGATTATGTTTATATATTTATTGTACGTCACGTTATAATTTTGATTTTATTGATTGTAATTTGATTGTAATTGGCACAGATTGTGATTGCTATATACACTGAACACTTTGCTTAAGGAAGGCTCTAGTACTAAGCCCGAAACATCGCATATCCATATGGGTGAATAAAACTTTTTTTACATTTCTTTTTTCTGGCTTGCTGCCCGTTTGTCATTGTCTCGACGGTGCCGCTATTCTTTTTCTTTATATATATGGTTAGGGAGCACCCATCGAGGCAACCTTAACGTGGTGAGTGGCTTATTACGCTTTGGCCAAAATGTACACTAATGCCTCATTCAACATCCAGCATAGAGGCAGGGCAGAGTGCTGGTTGCAGAGTGTGATTGCATTTGTGTTTTTGCGTATATATATATATATATATATATATACATATACATACAGTACAAACCAAAATTTTGGACACACCTTCTCATTCAAAGAGTTTTCTTTTTTTTCATGACTATGAAAATTGTAGATTCACACTGAAGGCATCAAAACTATGAATTAACACATGTGGAATTATATACATAACAAAAAAGTGTGAAACAACTGAAAATATGTCATATTCTAGGTTCTTCAAAGTAGCCACCTTTTGCTTGGATTACTGCTTTGCACACTCTTGGCATTCTCTTGATGAACTTCAAGAGGTAGTCTGAAATGGTCTTCTAACGGTCTTGAAGGAGTTCCCAGAGATGCTTAGCACTTGTTGGCCCTTTTGCCTTCACTCTGCGGTCCAGCTCACCCCAAACCATCTCGATTGGGTTCAGGTCCGGTGACTGTGGAGGTCAGGTCATCTGGTCATCTCCTTCATGGTCAAATAGCCCTTACACAGCTTGGAGGTGTGTTTGGGGTCATTGTCCTGTTGAAAAATAAATGATGGTCCAACTAAACGCAAACCGGATGGAATAGCATGGCGCTGCAAGATGCTGTGGTAGCCATGCTGGTTCAGTATGCCTTCAATTTTGAATAAATCCACAATAGTGTCACAAGCAAAGCACCCTCACACCATCACACTGCACCCCCTATAGCTACACCCCTAGTTGTGTGCATGAGCCCTTATTCTGTATCTCTTGTCCAAAACAAGCCTAAGGGCTTAAGCCCACAATTAAAATTTAAATATTTCCCCATAGAGGCCGTGCTTCTGAGGGCTCATGCACACAAACGTATTTTTGGACGGCATCCAATCTGCAATTTGTGAGGGTTGGATGCAGACTCATTCACTTCAATGGGGACACAGAAAATACAGACAGCACACCTTGTGCTGTCCATATGTGTATGTTTGTTCCATGGTATCGGAAAAATATAGAACATGTCCATTATGGACAAGGATAAGACAGTTCCATTATGGCTAGGCGCAAAAAGCAGACCTATTCAACTTGATCCTTCTGCACTGCCAAAAAATAGAACATGTTCCGCATCGCACCTTCCGGATTGTAGGTCGCAATATAGGCACTGGTCGTGTGCATGGGCCCTAAGGCAACTTTCACTAGGCAGTACTTTGGTCAGTATTTTGAATCAGTAATTGTTAGCTAAACCAGGATTGGGTCCAAACCACTGTCTGAAATTTGTAACAAAGTGAAATTTCCCTAGCTCATATATATCCAGACTTAAAACAAGAGAATTCACCCTCATTTAGAGATTTGCACCAGTGTAACTGGTTTATAGCACAGATGTAGACTATACGTACAAAGCCGTTTATTCATAATTATAGAAACTAATGCCCAAATTTACTAATGTGAGTGCACCTAGATTTTGCTATAAATTGCACCAAAAATGGTGTATCTTTGCACATCAATGTGTAGAGAATGTTTCCTGTAACATACACATTTTTTATCAACACTTACAACTCTTCAGTGCCAGGCGCATACAATTCCTACATCAATATGCACTACAGAGGTTTTTGTTCAAATATTTAAAACTTCTACATGCCATGAATGGATCTCTTTTGCATAAAACTTAAAACTACATAAGTGCTTAAGGGATGCAATGCAGGAACGTAAAGGGATATTCTGGTTCATTGGATTGGGTCTTTGAAAGCATTGAGCAGGTTTTACAAATGTCTAATATAGTGTAATAAACATTTTTGCATGTTTCTGTATTATCTGCTTACTTCTTAGTGTCCCTCTTCCTTGTTTGCACTCCTGCATCCCTCAGTTATGTCTGACCTGTCTGCTTTCTTCTGCTGCTGGTCGCCCATGCTGAGTTTCTCTGCTCTGTGTCTGGTCCTAGCTCTGTGAAGTACATTCTCTTACACCTGGGACTAGCTCTGGCCTGGCTTCTCTGCTCTGAACTTCCTGTCTGCTGAGAGAGGGAGCTAACAAGGCATGTAAGGGCGCTGTGCTCTATATCACCTGAAGCTAGCTTGCTGAATAATCCTGACATGTAACAGTAAACTGAGGTTTTGTTGTAGATTTTTCTGTTTATTTTTTGGGCTTGCCTGTGTAGATATTGCTCAGTGTCACTTGGTTTTCAGGTGTTGCTTGCTGTTTCAAACTTCTTTCTGTGTCTGTGTCTTGAAGCTGGTATGTTTCTGCCTTTAACATAGTTTTTTCTATGTGTCTGAGCCTGTGTCTGAAAATCTTAGTGTGTCTGTACGTTTTTCACTATTGATCTCCATATCTCTCTATGTATGTATTGTTCTGTCTTTCTGACACAGGATGCTCTCTCCACTGTGTGTTTCAAGAAAGAGAAGCAGACCTGGAAGAAGTGGGGTGCATAATTTAAAAATAGAGTCACTTCAGAGGCTGATATGTACAGTTGTGTTCAAAATAATAGCAGTGTGTTTAAAAAAGTGAATAAAACACAAAATCCTTCTAATAGCTTTTATTTCCATACACACAAATAGTGATGGCCAGTTCGCAGTGTTCGACGAAGAACACATGTGATTTGCCATCTTTATTACCAAGCCCGGCGATGCAGGGTTTAGTCCTTACCTGTGCCTGGGCCGCGAGCCGAACACTGCGTCGTCGGCGAACACTGCGAACTGGCCATCACTACACACAAATGCATTGGGAACACTACACATTCTATTCCAAATCAAAACATGAAGAAAAATATATCAAATATTAGACTGTTCAAAGAAATAACATTCACTATATAAACTGAAAAATGTTTGAAGATTTTGCTTTCCTTTGATTCACTTAACTAATATTTAGTTGTATAACCTCTGTTTCTGAGAACTGCTGTACATCTGTGTTGCATGGAGTCAACCAACTTTTCCAGACCAGGATGATTGGACTACATTCCACAGTTTTTCTCTATTTCTTGGTTTTGCCTCAGAAACTGAATTTTTGATGTCACCCCACAAGTTTTCTATTGGATTAAGATCTGGGGATTGGGCTGGCCACTCCATAACGTCAATCTTGTTGGTCTGGAACCAAGATGTTGAACGTTTACTGGTGTGTTTGGGGTCGTTGTCTTGTAGGAACACCCATTTCAAGGGCATTACCTCTTCAGCAAAAGGCAACATGACCTCTTCAAGTATTCTCATGTATTCAAACTGATCCATGATCCCTGGTATGCGATAAATAGGCCCAACACCTTAGTATGAGAAACATCCCCATATCATGATGCTTGCGCCACCATGCTTCACTGTCTTCACAGTGTACTGTGGCTTGAATTGAGTGTTTAGGGGTCATCTGACAAACTGTCTCCGGCCACGAGGAGGTGGTGATGGTGAGTACAATAAAGGTTTTCAAGAGGGGCCTGAATGTATTTCTGGAGCGTAATAATATTACAGGCTATAGCTACTAGAGATGGGTCGTTGATCCAGGGAGTTATTCTGATTGCCTGATTGGAGTCGGGAAGGAATTTTTTATTCCCCTAAAGTGGGGAAATTTGGCTTCTACCTCACTTTTTTTTTGGGCCTTCCACTGGAACAACTTGCAGGATAACAGGCCGGACTGGATGGACACATGTCTTTTTTCGGTCTTATGTACTGTGTTACTATATTACTATGTTACTACACCTGCTAGTAAATTATTTGCCATGTAGAAATATCATTTCTACAAAAAGCAGTGATTGATCAGGTTAGTGATGTCTGACTACTATTATTTTGAACACAACTTCAGATTAGCTTAAGTGCACCACATACACAACAATGCTACAGAAGTTTAAAACAGTAAGGCTACTTTCACACTTGCGGCAGAGTGATCCGGCAAGCAGTTCCGTCGCCGGAATTGCCTGCCGGATCCGTCAAAATCATTGCATACGGTGTACACTTTTTGACAGATCCGTCTGCCGGATCATCGTAATTGCGGATCCGTCTGTTACGTTTTCTTCAGTTTTTAACTCCTTAAGGACACAGCCTTATTTCACCTTAATGAACCCAGCCTAAGAGTCATTTTTTTTTAGCCGATTATCTTATGTAGGGGCTCATTTTTGGGGAGGAAGGTTTTATTGGCACAATTTTGGGGTGTATAGGACTTTTTGATTGCTTTCTATTAAAAATTTTGTTGGGTAAGGTGACAAAAAAGTTCTTTTTTTGCACCGTTTTTTTATTTATTTTTTGGAACGTGTTAATCTGGGGGGTTAGGTAATGGGGTATTTTTATAGAGGAGATTATTACCAACGCGGCAATACCTAATATGTCTACTTTTAATAAATTATTTTAGTTTTTTGGGGTGTCTCAAGTCTGAGAACCAGTTTTTTTTATCCGATGTCAGTGCTAAATTGGGATATAAATTTAGTACTCCATGGAAGTGTGATACTCCCTGAAGCAACCGTCAATGCAGAGGACCGGATGATCGGGGCACGCATCGCACTGAGTAGTGGTGTCCTTCCGTATCCCCCTCCTGCGACACACTCTGCACTTTTTCTGGGTTTGTCCCTTCTTTTCAGTATGGGGGACCACACCTGGAAAGTGTTGGTCAGGGACGATCCGGGCGCCTCCAGTTCCCGAGGTACTCCGGCCTGCTCTTTCCCGGTCTGAAAAAATCAGGGCCTTGAGGACTGCCTCATAGAATTGGAGGAATGTCCCTGTGCTGCCAGCGCTTCGGGATAGTACAAAAGAGTTGTACAAGGCAACCTGTACCAAGTAGACCGCAACTTTTTTGTACCATGCCAAAGAGATCAACTCCTCCCATATACCGATTGTAGTCGACGATACAATTGGGCTTGAGGACCGTTGCCGCAGTACCTCGCACAGGGACAGGGGTGATGCCGTTGCCATGAATTGTGGACAGCATAAGGACATCCCTCTTGTCCTTATATCTGACCAGCAGCAGGTTTCCAGTGGTAAGGGCATGGGTCGCACCCCTGGGGATAGGTACCTGGAGGCAGGATCACCTTGGGGGGGACATGCTGCATTATCTGAATAATGCAGACATTTCCGGATGGCCTCAAACCGGGAGTGCGTCATGGCAGTACTGTGAAGTGGGGACTGGTAGATGACGTCCCCACTCCAGTAATGCCTGACACTAGGTTTATTGACCAGGCACATATGCAGCATGAGGCCCCAAAATGTCCTCATTTCGGCTCCACTGACCGGCGTCCAGCCACCGGGCCTGGCCAAAAAGGAGCCCCGGTGTTGAGCAACGAACTGTTGGGCGTGCAGGTTCGTCTGCTCCACCATCAGATTTACCAGTGGGTCACTGAAAAAATGACAAAAAAAGTCATATTCAGTGTAGCCCACTGTGGAAATATGGATTCCTGATTGGCCTACAAAATCAGGAATCACAGGCTCGTATCGTTCTGGGCTACACCAGACAGGTTCACCGGCAGGGGGCTCCGGTGGATTTAACTGGTGGGCCGGAAAACTAGCACGAGCCCCAGAGCTGCTCGTACTAGGCTGGGCCACAGGGTCCCTAGCATGGCGGTTCCCTTGCTCAGCCTGGCGGCGTCTCCGCCGCCTTGGGGGCTCATCATCATCGCTAGATGATGAGGAGGACGCGGATGACAACAGGAATGTGGGGTCATCCTCGTCCTCACTGGAACTCTCAGACTCAGAGGCAAGTTGGGCGTATGCCTCCTCGGCCGAGAACGTCCGGCAGGCCATAGGGGAGTGTGTGTCTGCGTGTGTATGTGCGTTGAATGTTTGAAGAATGGTTGAATGTACATTTGGAATTTTGGTCACAAAATAGAGGATTTTTACCAAACCAATTCATATGATGGTTGAATCGGTGGATGAGGTTGTGAAGTGTGCTGTTGTGTTACACAACTACCTCCTTAAAAAAGAACCACTCAATTTGGAACAGATACCGGACAACAGCGAGATGCCAAGCATTGAAAGTTTTGGACGTCGGTCATGTGTTGCGGTTTCACGGATGAGAGACTGTTTTGCGGATTATTTTTGCTCGGAAGCAGGATGTCACGGCTGAGGATGGGGGAAATCCTCAGCCGTGCGATGGTGGTGGCTGTCCGGTCGCTACTTGGCCAGGACCACAGAATTAGGGAGCAGGTCACCTCCTATTGCGTCCCTAATGCTGACCCTGTCTCCTGTCAGTATGAGTCGACCTTGATGGTAGGAGGGCTCATACGCTGGAACCTTATAGTCCCTACAAGCCCTCAAGTCAGCCCTGAACTAGAGAACAGACTAAGACAACCCACTCCTCCTAGACACGGAGGAGCAGGAGTCTCACTAGCCAAGCAGCATGAAGAAGGGAACATCAACAGGCCTATGGATATGGCAGGTGCTGCACTAGTTCCAGCCACCTGCCACAGCCTTGCTGACTGGGTCCGTGTGCAGGCAAGCTGGAGTCCACAAACAATACAAATATAACTCAGCACACACACATCCACACACAGGAACCCAGATCCATAGCTGCACAGAATAGTAAAGGAAAACATAAACTGAACATCACACAAACTTAAACCTATGACCGGAAGGGTGGCCCTTACAAGAAGGAGGAAATCACAGGAGGCTGCTACAGCAAAGCATGACTGAAGCAACCTACTGAGCCATGGTAACGTGAAAGGCTTTATAGGCCTAAGAGGCCACACCCAAGGGTCAGACACACCCAGTGCCTCACACACACACTGGGAGGGGAGTTAACCCTTCCAGCACCAGAGAAGGGAAACACCACTTAAAGGAAAAGTGTCCAACAGTACCAACACACTGTGGTTGTTGCAGCTGGCAACGACATGGGTGGCAACCGTGTCCTGGGAGATAGCCCAGAGGCCGGGACACTGCCACCACATGTACAGACAACCAAACGTTGCCACGGGCAACCACAGTGCAGGAAAAGTGTCAGTGCACACAACACACTACACAGAGTGCACACAGACAAACAACACAGTGAACACAATACACACACACCTAACATAGAGGTTGCTAGGTGCAACCGCATGCACAGCAGGAAAGCTGCCACATACATAGCATTGTCAGCGGCAACCACAGGTGAGGCAAATACCACTGCCCTCGCCTGTGATTGACAACAAAACAAAACCGCTGACAATCGCATGCGGTTGAAGAGTCACGGTCATAGCCATGGCCGTGACACTCCCACCCCTCAAAGCCCCCCCACCGAAGAAAAAAAAAAAAGAAACTGGTGAGGAACTCACACAAGGGGATGGGAGAAGGAGACGTCCACTCTCAGGACATGGTTCCCAGAACGTCGCTGCCAGCTGCATCCTCTCCCAGCACACACTCAGCCAGTCCAGTGAGGCCTGCAGCCCGACACAGCGACACAGGGGAGAGAACCACTGAGAGATGGACGAGGGGACTCTCCACTCACGTCCCCACTCCAGTCGCTGCCAGCAGACACTCCTAACCAGCACGCAGCCGGACCACTAACGGAGTGCTGCCAGCAAACGACCAGAGATGGGAACATGGAGAGGGAAGAGGGATCACCAACACGGATACGGAAGGTAAGGTGGCGGGGAATAAGCCACCAACCGTGCCGTTAACGGTGATCCCCCCGGGACGTTCTCCCTCCGGAGAACGCGCATGCAGGCCACAAGGGGATGGCACTGCATGCTGCACCCTCTTCCGAAGGTGTGCATACCGCACACCACAGAAACACCACCATGCAATAAAATCAGGGGGACGCCAAACGAGGCAACGATGAAGGGATGGCAGGGAATGCCACTCACCGCGCCGTCTTCGGCGAAACCCCCAGAACGCTCTCCCTCCAAAGAGCGCGCATGTACCCCTTCCGCAGACGGCGGTACATTCTTCACCCTCTTTCGAGGGAACCTCCAAGCAAGGAGCCTTTCCGATCATACTGTGACGGCTGAGGATGGGGGAAATCCCATATTTTCATCCAGATATTTCATATACCCTTCAGGAGTATAATCCTCAGGCTTTGTTGAGGTTGTGTTTACCTCTTCTACCTCTACCGGAGTATAGAGGAATGTTGAGTGTATCCCTCTTTCGGCCACATTTTTACATACGGCAAAAAGGGAGGGCACACATTGTAGACAACAGCAGAGGCACACTATTGCAGCGATCATAAAGAGTACCACTCCTAAAACATACCTTATTTGACCAAAGTCAGGTATCCAGCCAAAAAGCCAGTCCCACCAACCTTGGTCAACATCTTGTTTTATCATCTCTTCTAATTGGCCTATTTTATCTTTTATTCCACGGGAGTGATCTGATACATTGAAATAACACATCCCTGTGAACGCTGAGCATCCTATACCATGTTGAAGCAATAAATAGTCACTAGTTGCCCTATTCTGCAAGATAGCTTTTTTATGATTGTATATCCAACAGCATATCTTGTAGAATTGCACCAGTGACATTTATCTGTTTTACCATAGAACAAACTAGTTTTGATATTGTCCTGTGGTTATATATGGCCAACCCTGGTACCCATATATTCTGCTCTAGAGAGGAGATTCACAATTTTCCGGTAGCTGTAGGGAAGTGTCTCTCGTGTGTCATGTCTTCATTGCTGGGAATAGTGGTAAAATTGCTAATGTCAACCTAGCTATTGTACAGGGTCCCTCTGTAATATTGGCTGGTATGTACGAGTAACTAGAATTTCCACAGGCCAATACCCATCCTGTTGGTAGAGGTACATGTTTATCTAGGGATGGTACTGTTTTGGTAATATTACACTGCATATTTTTCCCTGATACTATCTTTTTACAGTTACCTAGATCTCTATCACAAATACTTGGCTTACTCTTGTTCTGCATTTTTGCTTGTATGCAGGGAGGCAATAATGTCTCATCACAGGTGAAACTATAACATATTTCTGCCGCTGTAACAAGACCTGTAATTATTTCTATCATATTACTTTGCAGAGTCTCATATGTATGACAGTTATAGCATGCATGATAAGGATTTATATATCCATATCTAACATCGTGACCCTCAAAGTCTGTGTCATTCCATTGGGAACGTAGGAGCCCCATCCATACATCTACTGGGGTGGGGACTGCTACCAGACATGTCTCTAAAATGTTAGATGCAGATAAAGTGGTTTGGAGACAAAAATCAGTTAAGTTTAGAGTGTTGGCCAGGTACAGCCACAAGTTCTCCTTTGTCTTCCACAGATTGTCTTCCCCTCTGCATTCCGTTTTCAAATATGTCTGTCTGTTCCACAGTCGTGGGACAGTAAGTAGGAGACACAAAATTGCAAGTATTAAGGCACTGTATCTCAGCCATCTCGAGGAATTTCCTGACTGCGTCATCCCATTGGGGTCAAGGCTGTCTGCCTCCGTTAGCACCCCTTCTGTATCTTCTTCGAGGTCAAGGCTGTCTGCCTCCGTTTGTACCTCTGGGCCTTGTTGGAGGTCAGGACTGTCTGCCCCCGTTAGTACCTCTCTTTTCTTCACCAACTTAATCCTTGTGGCGTGGATCCACGTGGCGACTGTTCAGTGAGGACTGCTGTTCTGATGATCGCGACTACCTCGGTGGGTGGTCCGTAGGTGAAACTTCCTGGTTCCTTTCCCTTCTTTAAGATCTTGATCATCACCTGGTCGCCTACCCGGAATGGATGGGTTGGTTCCTGTGAAAGAGAAGGAGACGTACAAGCAACTGTTTCTTCAGTTTCACTGAGGACCTTGATCAGATTAGTAACATACCCCTCTCTGATCAGGTCCAAGTCCCCTTCCTGCACTACCAGGGTGCATCTTGCCCATGGTGTGGGGAAAGGCCTACCCATGAGTATCTCAATGCTATTTATGTCTGTAACGGACCGTTTCAACAGACAAGGGGTTAAAATCCGTTTAGGCGATATGCCCCTTTCCGAGAGACAGGCACAGCTACTGCAGAACACCAAACTCCCGAACTGGATACAAAATAGCACTCCAAACTGGAACCTCGCAAATAGCTGCCGGCAGACGAACAGGAAAAGCGCACAGTCAGCTTACACTCCTGGCAATCAGTCTCCAACAGCATACAGGGAATCCCCCCAATAACGAGACAAGGCTCCGTGTTGAGGGTCAAGCAATGCTCTGATGTGCTGGCACACCCAGCCTGGTTTTTATTACAGTTTTGCAAATACAACACATCCCCACAATGCATCATGGTTTCCTCACCTCTGTCCCGGAGACGACCGAAGACAATCCAATTATCTCTCAGGACAAAAGGGAGATCGCCAATACACATGTGGAGACAACAAGACAGACATCACCATTTAAACACACAATGGGACAATAGAAACACACCCACACAAAATCCTCCCCTCTGCCGATGATGACCATTGAACACAATGACGAATATAATTATCAAAGGCAGAGAAATACAGTTTTATAAAACATATCACAGGAACCCCAAAACATGCAATAACCCCATAAATATATCCTCGGAACCGGGGGATCTGGGTGAACCACATATCCAAAATTCACCCACATCTGTTCAGTAGTTTGGAAGATACAGTTTTATGCCAGTTACACTGAAAATATACAAGTTATACAGAAAATAGTCACTAATAAATTTGTCCCCTGTTTGGTAGTTTCAAACTACTGAATGATGTCTCTGTGCACCAAATACAGGCAAGATAGCACCGTGTTGAAAAGTCAGAACAGTGTCTGTGAGTTAAAATGGCCGCTATCTATTGTTCTCACCATGTGCTCCATCCAAGCAAGTAAGGCAAATGATGCAATCCAGGGACAGAGGGCTCAGTCCCAAGTGCCTTAAGACCCAATAACTTAAGGGACCATAATCCCAGGGCAGGAGGCTAGCTAACAGCCCCCTCCAAAACACCGTGGCGAGGTTGGTTTCGCCACACATCTCCCCCCCCCCAGGGAAGACTAACCAGATACCTGACCTCACGCCGGTCGGTACCTGAGTTAGTCTGGCAGCCCACCCACAACCAAATACTGGACCTGTTGACTTTAGTAGCCTGTCTCTGTCCAGTGAATCCACCAAGATTATATTTGTAGCTGGTACTCCAGGTCTCTGAGTTGCTCCCTGGCTTGGAGTGGAGGTTGCTTTGTGGGCAGGGATCAGCAGGACTCTGCCATGGAACCAGCGCTACCATGGAAGAAGCCTGGTTGGAGTCTGGTTGTTGGAGGGGGAAACCGACTGTCTCCCCTTTGGCTAAACAGCCCTGTTGCTGGGGGACAGGACCGACTGTCCCTACCCCCTGTGCTGTGAGTGCAGAGACCACGGTCCCATCTGCACAGTTGTGGGGCTTACTGTCTCCCCCTGGTGCATTAAGCTGCCGCTGGGGAGAGGGGGTAACGAGCTCCTCTCCCATACATACTTCCAGCCGCTGGGGAGGGCGACCGACCGCCTCCGCTTCCAATACAGTGTCCTGCTGCTGGGGAAAGGAGACTGGGCTCTCTATTCCCTGCTGGACACTCTGCCGCTGGGGAATGGAGACTAGGCTCCCAATTCCCCAAAAATCATGCTGCTGCTGGGGGGCAGGAACAACTACCTCTGCCCCCTGTAACTCAGCCTGCCGCTGGGGAATGGAGACTAGGCTCCCAATTCCCTGCAGGGCCAGTGGAGAGACCTCGGTCCCATCTCCACCGGCCACCTGGGGTTCTTCCCAGTAAACATCCACAATATCCTCCCAGCTGAAGGGCTCTGGACCTGGGTCTGACTTCTTGCTGTCCTGCTGAGCCTTCCCAATGGAGTGGAAGAGATCTCGGTAGTCCTGCTTCAGTTCCCACTCCAGGGTTGCTAGGTGAGCCAGGTCTTGCTCTACCTCATGGGGGTCATCCCACTCATGCCTAGCCTCCCTCTCATAGAAAATGTCCTGAACTCTGGACTGTGCAGGGCTCCCGAAGTCAGGCTCTGCAAAGGACTCCCATAACAAGCCAGGACCATCAAACTCCTCTCCCTCTGGCTTGTCATGCTCAGCTGTCCAGGGTATAAACTGTGCCACATACCACCAAAGCGCCTGGTAGGCATCCTCCAGCCATAGCTCCTGCCATACCCGGTGCTCTAGTTCCTTCACCCATTCCTCCAGGGGCTGCTCTCCCAGGAAGGGCATCCGCAGGGCCACTTGCTTCTGCAACCGCTGCTCTTCACTGGGGAGACTCTCACCTCGCTTGTATTGTACATTATCCAGGGCCTGGTACCAGATGCCTTTCCTTAATGCATCCCGGCCATCCAGGTCCTCCTCCTCGTATAACACTGCTGGTTCCATCCTGTTGCTTTTAGGGTTGCTGTACTGGGACATGCGTTGCCCTTAAATTGTAGAATCCACAGAAATGGTGTCTCCTGTAGCTGTCCTTCTGGCTGTAGGAACGATCCCGCTGCTTGCCACCAATGTAACGGACCGTTTCAGCAGACAAGGGGTTAAAATCCGTTTAGGCGATATGCCCCTTTCCGAGAGACAGGCACAGCTACTGCAGAACACCAAACTCCCGAACTGGATACAAAATAGCACTCCAAACTGGAACCTCGCAAATAGCTGCCGGCAGACGAACAGGAAAAGCGCACAGTCAGCTTACACTCCTGGCAATCAGTCTCCAACAGCATACAGGGAATCCCCCCAATAACGAGACAAGGCTCCGTGTTGAGGGTCAAGCAGTGCTCTGATGTGCTGGCACACCCAGCCTGGTTTTTATTACAGTTTTGCAAATACAACACATCCCCACAATGCATCATGGTTTCCTCCCCTCTGTCCCGGAGACGACCGAAGACAATCCAATTATCTCTCAGGACAAAAGGGAGATCGCCAATACACATGTGGAGACAACAAGACAGACATCACCATTTAAACACACAATGGGACAATAGAAACACACCCACACAAAATCCTCCCCTCTGCCGATGATGACCATTGAACACAATGACGAATATAATTATCAAAGGCAGAGAAATACAGTTTTATAAAACATATCACAGGAACCCCAAAACATGCAATAACCCCATAACCAATATATCCTCGGAACCGGGGGATCTGGGTGAACCACATATCCAAAATTCACCCACATCCGTTCAGTAGTTTGGAAGATACAGTTTTATGCCAGTTACACTGAAAATATACAAGTTATACAGAAAATAGTCACTAATAAATTTGTCCCCTGTTTGGTAGTTTCAAACTACTGAATGATGTCTCTGTGCACCAAATACAGGCAAGATAGCACCATGTTGAAAAGTCAGAACAGTGTCTGTGAGTTAAAATGGCCGCTATCTATTGTTCTCACCATGTGCTCCATCCAAGCAAGTAAGGCAAATGATGCAATCCAGGGACAGAGGGCTCAGTCCCAAGTGCCTTAAGACCCAATAACTTAAGGGACCATAATCCCAGGGCAGGAGGCTAGCAAACAGCCCCCTCCAAAACACAGTGGCGAGGTTGGTTTCGCCACAATGTCCTACTCCGTGGAAATGTGCTGTTAAGATGGAAGCACTGTGTTGGGGAATGCATAGCTTCCCCTCTTTACAGAATAATCCTGTCTTAGGATTTTTCTGCAATACTGGATAACACCAGTCTTACTGTTCCTGTTCAGTGGCATACCACTGAAGATCAGTAAGCATTTGCAACATCTCAGGGGTTGGAGGTGCCAGACATGGCATCTCCCAATGGTTACACAAACCTGTGAGGTTGCATTTGGCCACTCGTTTCGCCACCTCATCTGCCAGCGCATTGCCCTATGAGACATGATCCTTACCATCTGCTGCCATGAATCCTCTCCTCTGCCAAATCATACCATGGTCTCACACTACCCCATCTGTGTACCTACTATCAGTATGTAAAATACATGCCCTAGTAACTGTAATGAGCTCAGCTGCCTGCTGTATTAAGTGTGGATGCCCTTGAGTAGACCTACAACATCATGAGTGGTGTGCAAAATGGTGTAATGTCACATTGTAAAAGAAGTTGTCAATTCTACTATCATAGCACAGGCTGCAAGAGAACACAGACATGCCGGCATCCCTTGAACAGGGGTGGGCATTACCTTTGAGAAAAAACGCACAAGGACGCAACTTGCCTCCGTTTTCTTGTGTCAGTACACCCGCCATGGTTTTACAATTTTGGCGTGCAAACATGTGGAAGGGCATATTATAGTCAGTGAGGTCCAGCCCTGGACTCAACATGAGTGAACATTATCAAATAATCAAATGCATTGTACATTTCAGAAGACCAATTAATCAAATCTGGATTTTCATCCAGAGTGGCTTGCCTCAAACATTGTCATAGTAGGAGCAATCAGGAATCCATTGTCTACAGTAATTTATCATACCAAGGAAAGACAACATTTCTTCCTTGGTGTGCGGGGTGACCAAACCCGCAATAGACTGGACTCTTTCTGCACTGATTCTCCTTTCACCTCCTGTGAGGACAAAGCCTAAGTATTCAACCTGCATTTTACACCATTGCATTTTCTTAAGTGTCACTTTGTGACCACATCCTGACAACCATTATAACAGTGATAAAACATCCTGAATGCTGGCCTCCGCTGACATGCTACACAGTAACAAATCATCGACATATTACAGCAGCACAGAACCTGGGGGGGGGGGGGTACCATGGTTTTAACATTGCTAGGAGGACCATGCTGTACACTACAGGTGAAGCAGCATATCCCTGAGGCTTTCTGCACCAGGTCAGTTGACGTCTGTCAAAGGAAAAAACAAAAAGTAGTCTGGTTATCTTATCAACTGAGATAGAAAAGAAAGCATTTTTCAGATCTATCACACTGAACCAAACAGCGTCTGCTGGAATGGCAGATAATAATTGAGTGACATCAGGTACAACAGGGGCTATAGGCACAATGATGTTGTTGATGGCCCTTAAATCCTTTACAAAGCGGGTAGTACCATCTGCCTTTGTCACTGGATTCACGGGCGTGCTGTAGGGTGAAATCACCTCTTCCAGGATTCCCTTTTGTAGGAATTCTTCTATCATTGGCCCAAGTCCATCAAGTTTCTCTTTTGACAGCGGGTATTGTTTCTGGTATACTGAGATGACACCTGGTTTCACAGTAGTTGTGTAAAGTGTGCAATCTATGAATCCTGTGTCATATTCATTTGAGGACCATAATGCAGGATTAATGTTATTAAGTTCTGGGTGGTCCTGTATGTTTGCAAGAATCAGTGGCCCCGGGTGTAGAGATTGGATGAGACCTGAGTGTACTCTTATGCCCTGATTCTTTGCTGATACCTGCAAGTCAAGCTTAGTGAACAAATCTCTCCCTAACAGGCTGACTGGGCAATCTAGTATAATAGTAAATACATGATCTGTGATGTATTCCCTGTCCATGGTCTCGAGTGGTAGTGAGTCAGTTTTGAAAAGTTTCGTCAAAACCTCATTAATTCACATAGAAGGCTCAGATTCTCTTTCCTCCCACTTTTAGGCATCTTAAGCCCACCCCTTTTAGTCGGACGCTGCGGTCATCCTTCCGTCCGTCAGTAGTATGCCAGCTGCCCATAAGAACAGAGCTCTGATGTTAAGCACAACACTTAACGTATAACACATAACTCCAAACATTGAAACAAACAGATCGGACAATACAGACATGAACACACAAAGGGCCCATAAAAACTTTTCATTGACTTCAATAAATAAAAATGTACAGCTTGATCAAGGCTGTTGGCACCAATAAAAAACTAAAACTTCCAAGAAAAATAAAATAAAATTCTCATTGCGCATATTATTCACATTTTCATGTACTCATTTCCACAAACAGCTCATAACCACGCCCTTACACATAAAAACTGAATTGCACACACAGCTCTGCTAAAACATCTCAGTCTTCGTACATTTTTCAACTTTACTTACAATTCAAAGCCACACTCATTCATATTCCACTGAATCAAATATCTTTCAATCTAGTCACACAATTTCTTTGTTACATCCCAAAACTTGTAACACAGACAAACACAGCTTTCCTGGAAACAGATATCCACACCACACCCAGAATTGCTAATGGTTTGTCACTAGTGAACTACTTTTTTTTCACTATCTTCTGTTCTTCACTCTGTGATTAATCAACTCTTATAAGAAGACAATATACATGTTATACAGTACAGTAATTTTGTTAAAATCCAAATTATCTTATGTCATGTTTTTTCAATTTAGTGTTGCACACATCGTCACTTACTCTATATAATCCCCCCCCCCCCCCCCCTTTTCCTTTGCCTTGAGTCTCTTATCTCAATGTTTCTTTAAGGCAGGAGAAGTAAATCCATCCATCACAGAACGTTCTACTTAAATATTATCTGAATAGGGACTTAGAATGGGTGCAACCTTAGATTGATAGGATTGGACATGGGCACTTTCTTAACTAGTGGATTTGCAAACATCATTGGATCTAATTCAATGCTGAAGTCCTGTCTGTAAGATCTATAGATAACACAGGTTAGTATTTTTACAGTCTGCAGATGCATTACCAATTACCAGCCTCCCCCCCCCCCCAACCCCCATATGAAATTCCTGAGCACAGGAGGGGGGTGTGAGATGGGAGGGAGTTCTATCTGAGAGCACATTTCCAGAGAGAACTGGAAAAGTTCTTGTGGTACTACAAGTGAAATAATTACTTTTGAATGTTACAGCAGATATGGTGGGGGAAGGGATGCCACATGGCAACTTCTTTGTTCTCTGTAGGATTCAAAAATCCTCCATCTTGTAATAAGAAATGCTACTGATTTCTCCAACCCTCAATTTCTCCCAGTCACTGCCATGTTAATATTTATAGTTCAAAGAATAAGTGAGACAATCGCTGTCAGGACTGGCTGTACTGCACTGAAATAGCGCCGACAAGACCTGTCAACTGATCAGCTGATTCGTATCTTAATGTCTCTCTATACTCTTTGGACCCCTATCGACTATTGTTGTTTCGGATCGCCACTTTGCGTTCATATTTTCCAGGTCAACAGATCACAGATCCTAGCCGAAAAAAAATGGGGCGTATAACGATTCTTCACAACACAAACAGTTTTACACATTAACAGTAATTAACCCAAAATACATAATTTCAACAATAACAGTGGGATATGACCGTACACTTACCACCCGGTCAGTATCTCACACAAACAGATAATCTTATCACTTCTAAAAATACTTATACTATATATATAAGAGTTAATCCAAGCTTATAATCTTCTGTTCCCTGAACAGTATTTCTTCTCATGATATGGACCGGAGTCTCTTACTATCAGCTTTAGCTCCGTGAGCTATTATATTTCTTCATAGTGCACTTTTTTTTTATGATATGGATGCCTCTTACAATCAACTTTGCCTGTGTCCCAGACACAGCAATCTACCGAAATCATAAATAGATGGTTCAACTTACTTGGTTGAGATTTTGGTCAGTGCCCCCAGGTCCAAGGAGGACAAAAATTGATGTCTTTCACTGTGGACATGAGGATGAACCTACTAATCCCGAAAAGACGAGCCCCCAAGTTGTAGGGCAAAATACCCCTTTACCTTAGTGTCCCTGTAAGTGATTTCGGCAGTAAGCTTGGATTAAGTCTGTCTGGTACCAGGAGTGTGAATGAATGACAAACATGTGCCTTGTTCAAATTCACTCTGTTTAATTGCAGGGGAGCAACAGTTGATATAGGAGGGGTTGAACTTTCTTTACATCCAATCATATGTTAGCATTTGTTTAACCTATAGCATGAACACACATGAGCTCTGCGTTAACATAATAGATGACTCATAGTAACAACATTTGACCAATCAGGTATGGACACATAGGCTACCATGCATCAGAGCTATGATAGCCCTATAAGGTGAAAACTGTTCAAACCAACAGGAATGTATGGGTAATCTTGAAACAGCTCAGGAAGTTTCTCACATTTCCAGAGGGGGAAGGGAGATCTTAAAACAGATGTACTGGTCAGATATAATCCATAATACACGCTTACCTAGAAAGACAAAATGGAGTTACCTATATCCCATCAGTCCCGACCAGCTGTTGGAGTAGGACGTGAGGGACCCGTGGTGGGCGGCTCTTCGGGGACCGCCTCTAGTGCTCCAGCCTCTGGAAGGACTTCACGTGGAGGTTGGTGCGCCCGAGTACTGCTAGATGTGCTGTAAAGGAAAAATAATAATAATTAATGGACAAATAGGGAACTATATGTGGATGTCCCAGACAGAGTGTCAAATGACAGTCTGCCTAGGCCACACACATAGATTGGAGATTAACATTCATAATTATTATAAACATTAGAGCTTACCTTCGCAGCTGGAGGGTTCTACGAAGAAAACCTAATGCAGCCACATACCGGTACGACCGCTTTTGGTTTGCTCTTGAACCACTCGGGCGCTTGACCTCCTCGTTGTAGTCCTTCTTATAGCGGTCCCTCATTGACCGCCACCGCACCAAGATTGTAGTCCCTGTCCACAAGAAAAAATTATAATAATTAATATCATAATATTTTTTTTCAGACATCAAAAATGGTTTATAATTAGTTTGAACCTGCCACAACAACAATAAAAAAATGATTGATGTTCACTATAGGTAGCAGAGACCAACTTCAACCAGACACAAAACTAATTTTGAATGAAAGGTACACATGTGCATTATACTACTGTATACTTACAGCACTCCTCCCATTGACTCTCATTGAGGTCGTCCCAATTAGGCACTAATACTTCGCATATCTCAAGCCAGAGGAGCCGGGTAGCAGGATGGTCTGCATGGCGGCGGTCCGTGTGGTCCCACAGTGGTGGTCTGTTCTCCACCATCTGGATGAGGAATTTATTGTCAATAATACAACTGCCAAATTCCTCCTCATCCGTTCTGGTGGAGCCTCTGGAACCCTAAAAATATAAAATAAATAAATAAAATGTATTATACCTCATGTTTGACAGATTTGCAATTAAAAATACTCATTGAGGAAATACTCACACGAACACGACCGCCGCGGGCTGTTCGTGTGAGTAATAGAAAGCGGCCTGTAATAGAAATAAAAATAATAAAAAAAAATAGAGAAATATACAAATCATAATATTGAGCCAAAAAAAAAAGAATATATTAAAAATTTACCACTTGCTGTCCTTCACCACCGACTTCCTCCTCTCCAGCGGTCTCTGGGCCGGGAGGCCTCTCCTCCACAGATGATGATTGTGAAATAAAAAAAATGAAGTATTTATAATGCGTTCAAAATGTTATAATGCAGAATGCTTCCCAAAAATTTTTACCGTATCATGTCTACGACGACGTCTTGAAGGAGAGGTCCCGGCCTCAGTAGAAGATGATGAGCCTGTAGAAAAAAGAAATATTAAATTAGATTTGAACTATTATTAATACATAAAACCCACACAAATAATACTTACTTGACATTCTTCTTGAAAATTTCTTAAATCTTCAACCAACTGGGATTCACTTTTTCTTGCGAGCTGGTCAAAAAAAATTTGTTTGAAAATTAGTTTTTTGTAATATTTTTTGGACTGCATGAGAAAAAAACAAAAAAAGGCGAGTTAACATGTTGTAGGAGTACTACCCCTAGCATCCCCTATTTACTTGCACCACATGTAGTGCCATGCAAAACTACATAGGCACTGCATGTGGTGCAAGTACATAGTGGTTGCTAGGGGTGGTAGTCATCAGGACTACTACCCCTAGCATCCACTATGCACTTGCACCACATGCATTGCCCATACAAAACTACATAGGCACCGCATGTGGTGCAAGTACATAGTGGATTCTTATGGAGAAAAACTCCGGATCCGTCATTCCGGCAAGTCTTCAGTTTTTTTCGCCGGAGAAAAAAACTTAGCATGCTACGGTATTCTTTTTTGCCTGATCAGTCAAAATTACTGAACTGAAGACATCCTGATGCATCCTGAACGGATTACTCTCCATTCAGAATGCATGGGCATATGATGGATCAGTTGTTTTCCGGCATAGAGCCCTTTTGACTGAACTCTATGCCGGAAAACAAAAACGCAAGTGTGAAAGTACCCTAACATAACCAGAATACCCCTTTATTCACTTCCAGTCCAGGCCATTTACCCCATTCCTGACCAAGCCTAATTTTGCAAATCTGACATATCTCACTTTATGTGGTAATAACTTTGGAACGCTTTTACTTATCCAAGCCATTCAGAGATTGTTTTATCGTGACAGATTGTACTTCCTGTTATTGGTAAATTTGCATAAATGTTTTACCTTTATTTGCAAGTCCAAAATTTATCAAACTTTTGGAAAAATTAACTATTTTCTAAATTCGAATTTCTCTGCTTTTAAGACAGATAGTGATACCATTTTAGTAATGTAATTTTATTATTTTTAGGACGTTAGAAGGTTTAGAATTTTAGGAGCCATTTTTAAAATTTTCAAGAAAATTGTTTAGAGACCAATTCAGTTCTGAAGTCACTTTCAGGAACTGACATGAATTATCCCATTTTAGAAACTACACCTTTCAAGCTAATCAAAACAGATTTTTAGAAATGTTATTAACTCTTTAGGCATTCCTCAGGAATTAGGCTAGGTCTACACGACGACATTTGTTGCGCGACAAAAAGTCGCGCGACAGATAGGGCGCAACAGTTGTCGCGCGACATTTTGTTGCACCAATGTCGCGCGACAATTTTTATAATGGCAGTCTATGGTGTCGCACTGCAACATGCGACATGTTGCGACTGCGACGCGACAGTCGCAGAAAAATCCATCTTGAATGGATTTTCTGCGACTGTTGCGTCGCAGTCGCAGCATGTTGCATGTTGCAGTGCGACACCATAGACTGCCATTATAAAAATTGTCGCGCGACATTGGTGCAACAAAATGTCACGCGACAAATGTCGTCGTGTAGACCTAGCCTTAAAGTGAAATGGAGGTGAAATTTCAAAAATAAGTGGTTAATATGTGGATAATATGTGGTCGCAAACTGCTATATGGACACATGGCAGCGCTCAAAAGGCAAGGACCTCAATTTAGTTTTTGATTTGCAGATTTTGCTGGAGTGGTTTACGGGCATTTGAAGAGGAAACCCCTAAAAAGTGACCACATTTTGGAAACTACACCACCCAAGGAATTTTTAAGGTGTGTAGTCATTTTTTTTACACCGTTCACCTGATGGGATAGATCATGTGATATTTTTATAGATCCAGTCGTTATGGACGTGGCAATACTAAATAGACGTGGCAATACTAAATATATCTATTTTTAATTTTTTTCCCTATTTTTAACACTTTTTAAATTACTTAATTGGGGGTAAGGATGCTTTTTTACATGTAAAACTTAATTTTTTTATATTTATAAACCTTTTCTTATTTTTATTTTTTATTTTACACTTTGTGTCCCTCATAATGTCATCCTGGACTCCCCCGGAGTCGCTTGGGCCAGAACAGGAATCGGCATATCGCTTTCTTTCTGTTTACAAAGCGTTCATTCAGCAATGAGAAGGCAGGGACACTGAGGAACGGTTCCTGCCTTCTCTATGGGGTGCCCTGCTGTCACTGACAGTGGGCTCCGCTCTCAGCAGCTGAACGATTAGCATGCAGCTGCGATCTCTGAATGGACATTCTAAAACGTCCATTCAGAGATAAATCACGACCCCCCAGGACTTTTATAGTCTATGGGCGGTCGGGAAGTGAAATTAGAAGTGTGAGATATTTCTAGTATCTACCCCTGATATTTCTTTGTGTGGTATAATGTATATCACAATTATTTCTCTTACATAGAGATGGATGGCATGTCTATATGTGATGTTCAGTGACTGCACAGTTAAGGGATTGAGGGGATGCATATTAAGTGCATCATAGGCCCAGTGCTGTTTATCCAACTTGGACGCCATCCCTCCATTTTCCCCTGACCACTACCCCATCTTTATATACAGTACACAAGTACACAGACACAGATATATTTACACAGACATTATACACAGTTTATACACAGACAGATACAGTGGATATAAAAGTCCACAAACTCCTGTTAATGTCCTTGGTTGAACTTGATGGACCTTTGTCTTTTTTCAACCGTATTAACTATGTAATACTATGTAAAATTTCAGGAAAGACCAACTAGAGCAGCTGAACTTTATTTGAGGTTAATCAGAGGCACTTTAAATGATGACAGGTGTATGCTGACTCCTATTTAACATGATTTTGAAAGTGATTGCTTAATTCTGAACACAGCTACATCCCCAGTTATAAGAGGGTGTGCACACTTATGCAACCACATTATTATTATTATTATTATTTTTGTTTGTTTTCTTCCCTCCCCCTTTTTTCAACGTTTTTTAAATTGAGTTATACAGTTTATAGGTCACATTAAAGGTGGAAAAACTTCTGAAATGATTTATCTTTGTCTCATTTTTTTTACATCACAGAAACCGGACATTTTAACAGGGGTGTGTAGACTTTTTATATCTACTGTATGTATGTATGTATGTGTATATATATATATATATATATATATATATACATATATATATACACACACACACACACACAAAACACACACAGTTAGATACTTATAGACCTGTTGGGGGTTAATTTGGAGCAGAGGAAGGAGGAGAAGATGATCTGTGGCAGATTTTCATTGCTTCTTGTCCGTGTCACAAGTCATCATTCACTTCCTGTGCCCAGATGCAAACAGACTGAAGAATTGGAGCTGGGTAGTGGAGCAGATGTGCTACAAAGATAAATATAGACAGACTCTGCACTAATATGAGTTCTATTAAGATTGTGGGTAGTTTTGGCAACCATGGGCCCTCCCAGGAGACGGAGCCCTGGACCGCTGCCCTAAACAATGACATTATAAGTCACTATTATGTGGGACAATTTTTGTGGGGTTTTGTTTGTATTGTTTACTTCTTGATAAGGTGTAGCAAGAATTGCATAGTACAGTGATAGCCAGATAAAACTATGTGATGTTGAATACTTTTGTAATACTTTACTTTTATAGGATAACCAGGAAAAATATTACAAGCTTTCAGAGCACAAAGGCTCCTTCTTCAGGCAAACATACAAATTGAAGACTGAGAAACAGGCACAACATTTAGGAGATGTTATAACAAAGCGTGTACTTGGGAAGATGCATAATTAAGATAGGGCAGAGAAATAAGTGGACAAGGGCAGTGGAGACGAGTATTCAGATTAGGGATTGGGAGTTGAACTGAGGGAGGTATGAATTTTGTCTAAATAATGGCTCATAAAGCCAGGTGTTAGATTCAGTACTTGGGTCAATGCCTGAATTGTAGTCATTATTTTAAATTCTCAAGTTTTCCTGTCTCTACTATTCACATGAGAAAGTATCTGTGATGTTATAGGTCTGTTGGGTGTCCTGTCAATACAACTTTTTTTTTTTCCATCATGTATAACAAAACCAAATCGAGCCATTATGTATCCCCATTAACATGTATAAGGACGGAACAAAACAGAATGCCTCTTAAAAAGACTTTTGTTTTGCATCCTGTCCTAAAATTCTGTTATATTTTGTTATAACTCTATTATAACAGAACCTATAATGGAATTCCGTAACGCCAATGGGAACCCGCTCTTACAATAATCCACATGCATACTTGGCACCCTCCATAAGAAAAAGCACTCACTGAACAGTTTGATGCTACCACCAGGGGAACATTTTATGGAAAATCACTGATTGAATGTTTAAGGCTATCACCAAAAACAGTGGAAAAAAATGTGAAAAAATTGATCTATGGCACACAAGGACTTATGTATTAAAGATGAGCAAACCTACCGAGGTTCGGTTCAGGTCTGCCAAATTTTTGAAAATGTTCGGTTTTAACCCGGATTGATTTGGGTCTAACCAGATTTGCTCCAGTTGCCTTGGAAATTTGTATTAAAACACTCTCTATTTTCCTACTACTCAGTATTTTTAGGAAAGCATGTTATATCTCTTCATTCATTTTGTATGAATTTTTGCCCCCCCCCCCCCCAGCTCTTGAATGCAATAACAGCAAAAGTAAATGATGTCTGAGTGACACTAACACACATAGCTATGGGTAAATGCATTTGATGCCATTAATGAACAATGCATTTAAAAACACACTGCACCATGGCATATTATAATTTTTCCATCTTCCAAAGCTTCCAGAAATTGCCCATTATCAGGGGCAGATGGTGTCCAAAAAATATTCCTTGATGGGGTCAGAATGCCTCCTCATACAAGTTTTAACACAAGTGCTTATTGTCAGGAGAAAAAGCGTCTCTTTGTGAACAAGCCTATAAAAATTCCCCCTTTTAAATTGGGAGCAGCAGCAGTACAGTGTGCATATGGAAATGGTAGGGTCAGCAGAAGCAGCATAACATGGGAATTCAAGGCAGTAGATTGTCTGTCTATCTGTGGAATTAGTAGTAGTAGTGGTAGTAGTGGCAGATGTGTAGCGTTAATAGGTGTGGCAGGAGGGGATTAGCAGTGAGGAGTAGCAGCTGAGGCAGTGGCAGCAGCAGAAGCTGTATGGTACATGTTGGCAGGCAAGCAGCAGCATGATGGAGGCTGCAGCAGCTGTACAGAACATGTTGGTAGGCAGGCAGCAGCAGTGGCATGATAGAGGCGGGCACAACAGCAGCAGCTTTGGGAACATGATTGTAGGCAGGCAACATCTGAGGCATGATGACGGCAGTGGCACAATGTAGGCAGCATCAGCAGCCTTATGAAACATGATGGTAGGCAGACCGAGGCAGAGGCTTGATGGCAGCAGTGGCATTAAGGAGGCAGCCAAAGCAGCTGTTTGGAACATGATGGCAGGAAGGCAGGCAGACAGCAATAGTGGAAAGATGGTGCGCCAGATCTGTTCATTGGCCTTAGCCAGAGTAGTAAGAAAATCCTCCTTAATACAGGTTTGGTTTACTTTGACAAAAGTGATGTTGGATGTCACTACACCCCTCGTGGCACTGAAAACACTCTACAAGATGACACTGCAGGTTGGACAAGAAACAGAGTATACTGTGCCAGTTCGAGCCACTGTTCAAGTCTGCCTGCCCAGAAAGTCATGAAGTCAGGGAGCAGGGTTTGCACTGGAGACAGGCCGGAGTGTAGGTAGCCGGAACCTGATTGCTAAGGCAGGAGTTCTCGACTTGATGACTGGCCTCACCCTGGCGTGGCACATGAAAAAACTGCTCCATCATGTTGAGGAGACTGAAATGGCTGCTGCTGCTGTGGTTTCTGATGCTTGTGGTGGAGAGAGGTGGATAACTCTGCAGGGGGCGGAGAATGTGATGTACAGACAATGCTTATTTTAATAGTATAAATTTACATGCAAACTGTTGAAGCCATCTGGAATATACATAGTAAAGGGGTTGTCTCACTTCAGCAAATGGCATTTATCATGTACAGAAAGTTAATACAAAACACTTACTAATTGTCACGGCTGAGGATGGGGAAAACCCTCAGCCGTGCGGTATCAGCAGATGGATGGTCAGAGCATGGCCAGGACAGGAATAAGGGATAAGGTCACCTCCTACACGTCCCTAATTCTGACCCTGTCTCCTATCCGTATGAGCCAACCCTGAAGGTAGGAGGGCTCATACTCCGGAACCTGATATTCATGCTCGCCCTCAGGGTGGCCCTGAACTAGGAGCAGGGTAAGACAACCCGTTCCTCCTAGACACGGAGGAACAGGAGTCTCACTGGCCAAGCTACATAGAAAGGGAAACATACATATGCCAATGACAGGTAAGTGAAACTAGTACCACACTTACCTGCCACAGACACACAACCCGGAACCCATGTACAAGTGCTGCTGTCCACAGCAACACAAAGGACACAGCACACACCAGACATCCCACAGGGACCCAGGAAACCATATGCTGCAATAACACAAGACCAAACAACCTTCAAAACACCAAACATAAAGTTTATGACCACCAGGGTGGCCCTCACTGGCAGATGGTAAATAACCAGGAGGATGTCTCCAGCAAGCATGGCTGAATAACCCCCACTGACTACTGCTATTCACTGAGGCTTTATAGGGCCAAGTAGCCACACCCACAGTGAGACACACCCAGTGCACACACACACACTAGGAAGAAAGTTAACCCTTCCAACACCAGGGAAGGGAAGACATCAACTTAAAGGGGAAGTGCACACAACACATGTAACACCCCGTGCACACCGATAAAAGGCACACCTGTATAGAGAGGTTGCCAGATGCAACCGCATGCCTATTGCAGCAAGCTGCCTAGCACCGCTCAGGCTGCCACATACACAATGTTGCCAGCAGCAACCACAGGTGAGGCAACATACTATAGCCCTCACCTGTGATTGACAACAACACCAAGACCGCAGGCAACTGCATACGGTTACAGACCGCAAGCAACTGCATACGGTTACAGGAGTCACGACCATGACCAAGGGTCGTGACACTAATGTATTGTGATTGCCCATATTTCCTCCTTTGCAGGCCGGATTCATTTTTCCATCACATTATACATTGCTCCTTTCCATGGTTACGACCACCCTGCAGTCTAGCACATTATAAAAAGAAACATCAGCCTATGTGAGCTCCCATGGTCCCGACTACCAGAGAGGCTGGAACTTTTTCCTATATTATACAAGCACGGCTGTAACCATGGAAACAAGCAGTGTATAATGCAATGGAAAAATGAATCCAGCAATATTGATAATAACAATACATTAGTAAGTGGCTTTTTATTAACTTTCTCTACATGATAAATGCCACTTGCTGAAGTGACACAACTCCTTTAAAGTCACTGTCATTATGAGCTGTTCATTGAGTATGCTAATCAATAGTGAAGGAAGAGGGGTAAAAATCGAAATATTGACCTCGTTTCCATTTTTACATGGCTCTTTTAACCTCAGTAGTGGGCAGATGCACCTGTCTACTCCAATGATATAGTGCTGAGGTCTATTACAGGCATGCACACAAATGTATTTTCTTTCCATGTCCGTTCTGTTTTTTTTGGTTTTTTTTTGCAGCCCGTATGCTGAAACAATTATTTCAATGGGTCCGCAAATACACCCTGTGCATTCAGTTTCTGTATGTCTATATGTCTGTTTTGCAAAAAAACAGGACATATTCTATTATTGTACACAATACGGACAAGGATAGGACTGTTCTGTTAGGGGCCATTTTTGCAGATCTGTGTTTTGTGGACCGCAAAATACATATGGTTGTGAGCCCTTAGACTACTTTTCCATATATGGTCACTAAAAAAACCCTGATATTTTTCATGTCAAAGCGACATATGTTTCCAAGACTACCAGCAAGATTACTGTCATGACCCTGGCATATAATCTAACGTTTGTCACAGTAAATAAAACACTAAAGCAACATGCACGCAAGCATTTTGAAGACTTTCATTTGTTCTATTATTTGACAAATGTTCCGATTTGATGATGCAGTATTCTTGTTTCATGAGTAAGAAAGAAGAAATTACTGTGTTTTAAAACAAGTATAACCAACCAGCACACCCCATCAGTGGCGGATTCTAATTGGGGCATGTGGGTCGGCAGCCCCGGGCCCAGGGTGAGTGAAGGGCCCATCGCCCATTTGCCATCCCAAAGGCGCCATTTTGCACCACCACCAGACTACAGTAATTAAGTGACAAAAATATATCTGCAGCAGCAACGCACAGCCAGCGCTTCACTTACACACGCCGCCTGCAGCAGACAGTAACAGCCGGTTGGCTTGCCTGGTCCCGCCCCCGTCAGCGCCGCAGTGAAAGGCTGTAAAAATGAAGCAGGGTGGAATACAGGGTGCTGATGAGAGGAGGGGGGCACGTGACTCAGTCAGTCACTCACTGTAGCTCCGCCTTCTCCGGCACAGAAGGAGGACTGCGGTGCTTTATTCTTGCCACTGCCGATGTGCCCGCCCTCAGTCTTCTCAGAGCCACCACTAGCGCCAGCGCCTGGAGTCAGGACAGCCTGGCTGGGTCTGTGAGAAAGCACCAAGGGGGACCTGCTTTGTCAGAGTTCCAGTATTCTAGTGAGCAGGCGCAGCAGCAGCCAAAGCTAGTAAATTTTAGTGAATGGTGATGGCCTGGGCAGCAGCCAGCAGGGCAGTGGGATGGGACTGTGGGCTGTGTCTGTGAGTGAGAGGCAGAACAGCAGTGGCAAAGAGAGACTGAGGCCAGCAGCAGCCATTTTAGTCAGATTTCAGCCACTCTGCAGCTTTGGCTCTAATCTGACTGAATTGGCTGCTGGTGCCTGGCCTCTGCTCTGCCTCTTTTTTCACAGGTGCCACTGCCAATCAAATCAAAAGTGTGTTTGACTATAAAAATTTTGGATTATTACGCCAAGTGTTTGATATTAAAATGGTGGATTACAATTGATCCTTCTCTTTACAGGCGCCTAGCCAAGCACATCAAGTTTTTGTATGATACAGGTATTAATAAGCCACAATTTTGATGTTCAAACACTTGGTGTGCTGGGCTGGGCACATGTAAGGAGAAGGATCAATAGTAATCCACCATTTTGATGTTCAAACACTTGGTGTGCTGGGCTGGGCACTAGGGATGAGCAAACTTCTGTTTTCAAGTTCGGCGTATAAGGTTTGGGTTATTTAAGAATTCCGTTATGGATTCCGCTACAACGGACCCTAAGTTATGGTTCCTGTTTGCAGAATCCATAACGGAATTCTTAGATAACCCATACGTTATATACCAAACTTGAAAACAGAAGTTCGCTCAACACTACTGGGCACCTGTGAGGAGAGAGAAAGAGCAGTGGCATAGAGACACTGGCCAGCAGAACCGAGCCAAAGCTCCAGAGTGGTTCCTCCTCAAATATAGACATTACTAATCCACCATCATGTTATATTTATTCTACAGATCTGCTTATTCCACTATCATTACATCCTGTGAATTCCAGCATCTCACAGAAGCAAAAAACACAAGGGCAGGCAGTCCTACAAGACAACGGTAGGCAGTCCTACAAGAGGATCACAAGCCATTGATTTAGACGGTAAGAAGCTGTGTCTATGCAAACTGTTTGGTAGGCAGGTCACTGGTGAGAGATTCCCTTTAGAGGGGTTGGCCACTTTCTGGTAATTGTTGACCAATGTGTTTCTGAGATGATATGACACTTACTAATAGTCCTTGGTGAAATTCTGTGCCATTTTCTATATTTCATAAGATTTGCTCCCTTGTTTACAAAGTATCTTGTGCTGTCCACACAGAGGTCCTGTCCATAAGATGGCCACTGATGGAGGACATGTGACCAGGAAAATCACCTCCATGTGATGTCTCCTCTATTCAAAGCCACTGCATCTGTCATCTGTACTTGTTCTGTTGGGAGTTTAGTACAGGTGCAGTGCGTTTGAATGGAGGAGCCTTCAAATGGAGGTGATTTCCCTGGTCACAGGACCATCAGCTGCTATTTTATTGACAGGACCTCTGTGGAAATAAGGGAGCATACTTGATAAAATATAGAAAATGGTGCAGAATTTCAACGAGGACTATATTAAGTGCTATATAATGATCTCACAAACACATTGATATTCTATTAAATCGAAGTTCTTTGAAGCATACAGGATGACCGGACTCTTGTCCGGTCATTCTGATGCAATTAACCAGATGGCATCAGTGTGAATGCTTGGGGCACATTCACACTGATACCTCTGGTTTTGGTGACATTTTTCCCATCCATGTGGCCTATATGGGGATATATGAGGAAATACTATATATATAAAAAAAGGGACATATAAGGGGGCACACACACACACATATATATATATATATATATATATATATAAAGGGACATATAAGGGGGCACATATTCCCCACAGGGGCCACAATTAGCCCCTGTGGATTACTAAGGGCAGATGTGCGCAGATGCTGGGCACATCTGCGCACATCATCCTATAATGTGGCTGTTAATGCATGCATATATATTATACATGCATGCACGTGTTTGTATCTATATATATATATATATATATATATATATATACGTTTCAACCCTTCCTCAACACACTCCCATTTCTTCTTGTTGCATGTTGAAACTCTACTTGGAACCATGTTAAGATCCAGCCAGGCTAAATATGATTTTTTGCCATTTTTCACGTGGTCTTAAACTTTTGATCAGGACTGTATGTTCTTATTTCTTCATCAAAATGGCCTCACGCAAACCTTTTTTCAACACTGAGATAATTCTGAGATATATTTATGTATCATGGTTTCAAACTGCAGGTGAGAGATCCTTCTCAAAATTAAAACTGATGCAAAATGAGCAAAGGAGTCAAATGGGACAAGAAAGACTCAATAATCTCTCTTTAATGAGCATTGAACATGAGCTATTAAGAAGTTTAGACCTATCAGAAATCATCAATGATTTCAGCTACCGAAAGTCTTGAAGGAAAATTCTTTAAGAAGTTTAAGATGTTAACTTCCTTTTACAGAGACCGATCATTAGGCCTGGTTCATATTTCAGTCTGTTGGTCTGTGATGTCAATTGGTAACTATGAGCCAAAACCAGGCGTGAGTCACAAAATAGGTGCGAATATAGAAATTTTACCTTATCTTTGTGTAGGCCTCACTTATGATTTTGGCTCACATTCACTGATGAAAATCAATGACCAAATGACAGAACTGTGAACTAGGCCTAAGGCCTCATGCACACGACTGTGCCGTTTGTTTGCGGTCGGCAAACCGCGGATCCTCAAAAAACAGAAGCCGCCCGTGTTGCCCACCACAATTTGCAAAACGGGTGCCCTCATGGTGTCATATTCCACCACTAACCAAAATTGAAACACACAAAGAGACTTAGACTTTGTCAAATTAAATAATAAGATATTTTATTTATATCATTTTAACATTTGTTTTGGTATATTAGACAATCAAAATATTTAAATCATAAGAATTCATTAAATCCAAGACCTTGTCTAAGACCCAAACTAGTCCGCTCAAGGAGCAACTATTACCCTATCGCCATCAGCAACAGCCAGATGGCTAAACCCCCATAGCCAAATCTATTAAATTTTGTAAACCGACATAAAAAATGTCAAAACCTATTCCCGACCAAGAACTCTTATAAGAATTATAGAGCCCAGGGAGAAATCCCTCCAATTCAGAATGCCTATAAGTAAAACCATTAAAACAGATCATGACTTTTTCGAGGTGTTTGTTAATTCTCTTTTTTATTTTTTCTAGGAAACGCATATGAGTAGATTGCCATTCCCATTTTGAAATTATGTCCGAAAATGCCAACATAGCAGACGGCAGAATCATTTGAAGAGCTCTCATCTTATAGGTATAGTCTTCCATTAAAATATGAGTCTTAATAATGCCCAAATTACTACCGTCTAAATATATAATTAATACATTTGGAGCAGGCCATATTTTCTTAATTTGATAACACACATTAACCACATCTCACAGTCTAATGTTAGGAATACCTTTCCAGAATATGTTTATGTCCTTACCAAAACCGAGGTTATCAGATTTAAACCTCAACCTCGAACGGTTACAGGCTTCGGAAACCAAATCAGACCCCACAATCCAAATGTTCTTGGTATCTGAGACAAAGCATTAGTTTTTTTTTAAGTAATTCTGGCCTTATATAAAGTTTGAATCTGTCAGAATTCCATCTGCCCAATTTCTTTATTATGTTAGCTTGGAGACCAATATTACTCGCATAGGTCGCCACAAATATACGGAAAGAATGAGATGATAACTTTACATAACTTAATTTGAAATGGGACTTACATTTTTCCAACATGTAATTAAATTGATATCTGGTTAAAGGGGAGTGGTCAACATGCATGAATAATGGACCAATTGAATTAGAACGAAAAGTTAACCACTTTTTTTAGGCCAAAACTGGGCAAATATCCGTATTTAGAATTTTATTTAGTGACACCCACGTACCTAGACCTAGTTTTGGATTTCTTTATAAAAATACAGACCTTACTGTTGAAAATTTTTACATCAGATAAGTACAAAGGTGGATCTGAATTTCTTTTTTCAGCTGCAAATTCAGAAATTCTATGTGCACCGAAAAAGGCCACTATTAATGCAGTGCTAAAAAGCAAAGACTCATAAAGAGATGAACACAAATCAGGTAATTCGTTTACAAATTTAGTAAGATAAACAGGACATAAAGGTGTAGTTCTTTCTTTAACTGATGCCAACTTGTCAGCTCCCTTAATAAATTGTTTAACACAAAAATTATTAGAGATCGGAGTTACATTAAAACATTTTTGAAAGTAAGACACGCCTGTCAAGATTTTTGGACATAATCTTCCTGTCTTACCTGATTTAATGAGGTCTAACACAAAATGGATACAAGAGGAGGGAATAGAATCCCAAGTATCATAATTATTGACTCTGCAAAAAGTCGCACAAAATTTCCAAGCTGACAAATACGCTGCCCAAAAATCAAAATGGAATTATCTCCCATAACTGCGGTGGACATTGGATTCCCTCCGAATCTGCATCCGGTATTAGCTTCCTGAATATCTGGAATTCCTGCCGAGATAAAGAGTCGGCAATTACATTTTGTTTACCTTCCACGTATTTAGCCTTGAGCCAAATATTGTTTTCCAAGCATAATAAGACTATAAATCTTAACGTCTTATAAATCTTAATGATTTTGCAGACAGACTTATTATCAGACAATAGGAGTACACGTTTATTTCTAAAGGAATCTTTCCAGATATTCAAAGAAACTAAGACCAGGAACAATTCCAGAAAATTAATATTCTTCATAAACGATTTATCCTTCCATGACCTAGGCCAAGATTCTGCAGACCATTGTTTATTGAAAAATGCTCCGTATCCGACTAAAGCAGCAGCATCAGTGAATAACCTCAATGAATCTGAATCGACAAAATCTTCTTGCCAAACAGAACATCCATTAAAATTCTAAAAAAAATGAATCCAGATACGAATATCTTCCTTTAAAGCTGCCGTAATCCTGATATGATCATGCGCTTTTTTCTTTCCTGCAATGAATGCATAAAGACGCTTAGAGAACACCCTACCTAAAGGAATGACTCTAGAGATGAAATTCAGAGATCCCAAAACTGACTGTAATATCTTCACAGTGGTCTTTTTACATTGTAACAAAAATTTTACATTTTTTAATGAGGAGTTAATTTTTTCTTCAGGAATCTTAAACAACATGTTAACCGAATCAATTTCAATGCCCAGGAATTTTATAAAGGTAGTTGGATAAACCCTTTTTTTACCTCTGCTAAAGGAACATTGAAGTACGAAGCTATAAATCTAAATGTCTTTAATAAATTGGCACAATCATCAGACTGGGCATTTCCAATGAATAAAAAATCGTCCAAATAATGTATGGTATAACCTCCTTTATAATGAGTCTCAAGCATCCATTGCAGGAAAGTAGAAAAAGCCTTGAAATATTGGCAAGATAATGAAAAGCCTATGGGTAATGCCATGTCATAAAAATATTGACCATCCAAATAAAACCCTAAAGAATTATAACCAGACGGATTAATTGGGAGTAATCTAAATGCTGATTTGGTGTCCACTTTGGCTAATAACGCTTTTGGTCCTGCTTTCCTTAAAAAATGCAAAGCCTTATCAATGGAATCATTAAGGGAATAATTAAATGGATAAGATAAATTATGAATTAAGCGGTAGCTACCTGACTCCTTTTTGGGAACAAAACCAAGAGGGGAAATTCTAAAAATTCTTGAAAGGGGAAGGGGGGGGGGGGGGGGAGAGAAAGGGCCTGCAATTCTATGTTCTGCAATTTCATTGTAGATTTTTTCCAAAACCTTATTATTATTAATAAAAACATAAAACACATTTTTAACTAAAACACAACCATGCCCTTTAAATTCCGGCACATAGAAGCCAGAAGAAAAACCTTCAATTAGTAGAAGGGCCTTCTACCTGTCTGGAAAGAATTTTATACATTGAATTAATCTTTCCAGATTCAGAGGAGTCACTTGTTTTATTTCCTTCTTTATTATTAACATTCTTCTTGAAGCATTTAAATGAGTGGTGAGTACCTGCACAGAATGAGCATTTATGCCTATATTTGCAATTACTTTGCCATTTACAGGAGGATTCGTTATAGGCAAAACAGAATGCTTTCCTTGGAGATTGAATGCGAAAATTATGAGAGCGTTGGGGCAGCATTAGATTAAGCCATAATCCAACGTCTTTGAAGCCCCAACGAAGGTCAGGGTAAACCGCTAGTTTAAGCCTCCAAAACTGATTCTAAATGATGGAAAAGACCGCTACAAAGAGACGAGTGTTTTTCTCCTAAAACTGCAGCGAATATACAAAAAGCCTGAATCCAGGCAAAAATGCTCTTCTGGGTGCTCACTTTCTTTTTATCATCTTCTTCTTTTTTATCTTTGACAGATGGTAAAAGAGTTAATAAATCTATGTATTCACGATTCCATATTTTTCTTTTGTACTTGCGGATAAATGGAAACCTAATGGGGACATTTCACAAGGTAAAGTTTCTTTTGAAAGAAATATCCTTAATTCCATTATTCCAGTACAAGGGAAAAAACATTTGCCATCCTATGTTGATCTGAATTAAATTTACCCTCAGGAGCAATCATTTCAACGGGGGGGAGGGGGGGGGGGGAACCAAGGTGTATCTAACCCCTGCATATTATCTCTTTGCTCTAAAAAGGATAAAAATTCCTTGAATAACTGAATATTATTATTTGGCATCAGTGTAGACTGATCCCCAGGATTAACTACAGTGGTATTTGTAGATAAATTGTTACCTTGAGAGGATTTGCTAGTTGAAGGAGTTGAATCCTCTAATTGTAAATCATGCTGTGAAATAATCACACAGGGGGCATGCGCAGATACAGTTAAACTGACAGATGATGATTGCGGTTGTTGCTTGCGATTACCATACCCTCTGCTCGCGCCAGGTGGTACAGCATTTTTTCTCTGCCTGGATCCTTTTGAATGCCAGACTGGAGAGAATTGTTGTTCCTCCTTGCGAATCCTCTTCCTCCGTGGAGAGGAATGTGGCTGCGATAATTCAGGAAGATCGACATCGATGACCTCTGCATTCCTCACTGGCTCTGCGCTCTCTATGTGAAAAGCAGCGCAGCCAGCATGAGTGAAGAGAAGGATTCCCGGCGCTTGGATCAAGCAACAAGCAGGATCGTAGCCATTCTTCACCACCTTGGGACGCGGCTCTCTCCACAAGCTGTCTCATGGGGTCCTCCATCACAGAGCTGGTCCTGATTCTTCGCTGTCAACTGCTGAATGCGCAGTGAGTAGCTGAAATCTTCTTCTCTTACAGTTGACTCGTGCCGACCGTTACCAGCAGACCAATCACGATCATCCATTATCCACAAGGTCAAGTTCAGCCTGGCACTCATTACAGGTAAGTAATAAACTTAACCCTTTCACATCCATATACCTTTGCACATACCAAAAGGGGGTGGGTGTTCCCTGACACCATGTCCCCCCTTTTGTATTCGCAAAAGGTTATCTCAATATAAAAGCCTATTCTTGTCCGCAAAGTTAGTATATTTTTTTAGCGGGGCCGCGGAACGGAGCCACAGATGCGGAAAGCACATGGAGTGCTTTCCGCATCTTTTGCGGCCCTATTGAAGTGAATGGGTCTGCATCCTGGGAGTTTTTTTCTCCCAGGCTGTTAGCTCTGCGATACGATTGGCCAGCGCTACAGCCTAGGAGAAGGAGACGCCCAGCAGAACAATGGCAGTCTCCTCCTACTATAACAAAGTCCCCGAACATACCGGGGGACATAACGGGAGAATAGAGCAGCGCCCAGGGATAATAGTAAGTGCAGTGAGATCCTTGGGCGCCGCTGTATATATCATGATACTTAGTTCACAATGTTTGGACCGATAAAAAAAGGTCCTCTTTAAGCGGTTGTTTCACTTCAGCTAATGGCATTTATCTCGTAGATGATGTTAACATGAGCCACTTACTAATGTATAGTGATGTATAGTATAGATATTGTCTGCTTTCCTGGCTTGATTCATTTTTCCATCACATTATGCACTGCTAGTTTCCATAGGTACGGCCACCCTATAATCCAGCAGCGGTGGCCATGCTTGCACACTATAGCAAAAAGTTCCAACCTCACTGGTGGCCGAGACCACATGAGTGCACCTAGGCCAGCAATCTTTCCTATACTGTGCTAGCATTACCACCACTGATGGATTACAGGGTGGTTATAATAAGCATGGAAATGAGCAGTGTTATAATGTGATGGAAAAATGTATCCAACCAGCAAAGGAAGCACTATGGACAATCACAATACATTAGTAAGTGCCTTATATTAACTTTCTCTACATGATAAATGCCACTTACTGAAGTGAGACACTGGGGTCTCATTATACACAAGGCACATTTACTTGCGCCAACCTTGCAGGCAGTTACTGGGTGGAGAGTGCACATTTGATTTTGGAATATTTTTTGTAATATTTTCAGATTCTAGATTGTTCATTTCCTGAACATGATTATGGGGGATGTTGCAAATGTATGTGGTCTGTAACAGTGTATGTCCTCTGACACTTACTATTGTATACAGTATGGAACTATTGTACATTTTCCAAACTGGTTGTACGGAAAACTGACTTAGTTGTCCCGAGCAACCAATCAGATCCCAGCTTTCATTTTTCAGATCTCCTTTGGGAAATGAAAGGTGAAATCTGATTGTTTGCTATAAGTAACCAAGTCACTTTTCCTTTTAATTTAGTTTGGATAAATCTTCCCCTGTAATAAAATAAAAAAATCCATGTAATATACCATTTTCCATTGTTATAACAACTTCAATAAAGGTTCGAAGTTTGCAAAGAATTTCATGTTGTGTAGTTATCTTTAAATATTTACTATAAATATGGGGCAGAACACTGAATGGGGGCGGGGGGGGGGGGGTCATTGATAACATTGATAAATAGAAGAAAAGGGGCCCAAGTTTAGGAAACAGCCCCAGGCCTATGATGCACTTACTCCGCCCCTGCACCCCATAGCTATTACTTAGCTTTGGTAAATATTTTTATTTCACTTTTGTCCCCCCCCCCCCCCATTTATTATTCAAATGCTGAATTAGACATTCCTACCTTTTTTTTGTGTATCAATATGTATAAAAATTGCAGGTTTAACTTTTTGGTGGGAAGAATTTTCTGTGACATACTTGTGCTGAGTGATTTGCTATACAGAATATTACATACTTTTAGGTTTGCTAACACCAGCACATCACTTGTCAGCCCAAGGTCTCTTGCTCATAAAATGAATACAGTAGTGCCAATAGGTTCATCATCATTATCATTAAGTAGCAGTGGAACATTTGCAATTTCTTTCAACCCTGAAAGACGCATAATATGGCAAGTGATGAATGTTCTAACGCTACAATAATCTACTGAAAACGGTGTCAGATATTTCTAGGTGTCACTGAGACCTGTGCTGATGGAGTGCTTGGTTATTATAGCCACAGTTTCTAGTCATTCTCTGAATAACTGAGAATTATTAAAAATTTCACTTTCACTCAATGAACTTTAATTTATTTGACTGTCTTTTACATGGTGTATAATCTATTCTAGCACTAATAATGCTGTTATTCCCGGTAGTCTTTATGTGAGGGTTTATTGGAGATAAAAATGTAAGGTACAGAGAGAGACAATAGATTTAGTTTAACATATATGAAGAGTATATTTTAGAATATTGAACACTTAGATTACTGTTTTTCAATTTGTTTAATTTAGTTTAATTACCCCTTAGCAAACAGCAGTATTCCTGGCATAGTTTTCTTTATGGCGTTCACAGTACAGGATAAATTACATGTTAGTTTTGAAGTGAGGATAATTATGGATGCAGAGATACCACATTTGAGAAGTTGATTTTATTTTTGCAATTCAAAGGCATAGGACTGAGCTGCGCCTAGGCCATGTGACTGATGGTCATGATGTCACTGTCCTAGGGTAAGCAGCAAGAAGGCCACAGCTCTCACAAGAGTGCCAGGCTTTCTCAAATAGCTTATCGGCGTGGGTCCTAGGTGTTAAAGCCTCATGACGATCGTGGCCAGCGTGATCACGTGGTCATCATGCTAGCATCCCGTCCTTTGGCAGGTTTTCTTCAATAAAGATGGGAGTGAGTAAATATTTTTGCTTTAGCCTTGGATTAACAATGAAAATCAATTTGTGTCGAAGTAATTCATTACAAATCAAATTTCTTGACGAAGTTCGGCAAAGCTGACAAATCAAATTTTTCAAAACTTTGCTTATGTCTAATTGAAATGATTTGTTAAAGAATTTTGACTGCTTTTCACTTTGGCAGCATTGCAAATTGTGTACAAAATGCTGTCCTTCTGTAGCAGTCAGCACAGAGAGATACAAATCCTGTATAGTTAGGTGACCCATTGTTTAGTTTAAGGGCCCTTTACACTGGCTGAGAATCATAAAGATAGTCACGAACAAGCCTTCATAGGAACGCCCATTAGCGATTATCTGGCGGTGTAAATCTACCGCCAATTACCAATTACGAGCAAAACATTCTGGTAATTAGGGTAATTTAAAGGGAATTTGTCATCAGAAAATTACCTATTGCTTAAATTAAGTTTTTATGTTTAAACATTTGTTTTAGAATTTCTGATGATTTGGTGTTTAAAAAAATCAAAACTGGTGCAAAGGAAAACTGGCTTAGTTAGCAATAGCAACCAATCATAGGGAGCCCTTCATTTTCCAAAGAAGCTTTGAAAAATGAAAGGTGGAATCTGATTGGTTGTTTTCATTTGCACCAGTTTTGATAACTCCCTCCCACAGTTTTTATTCTAGCCTCATAATAGACTGACACTTCCTGTTCACTATAAATCACTTTTCAGATGTCATCTCATTATCATCACTGGTAGTATTACAATGACAGGTACATTTTCTATTTTATAGTCTATTGCTGGGCTGATAACAAATGGTGATAATAATATTCAAGTAGATCAGTATTCATTTAACTCCTTAAGGACCAGGCTCATTTTCACCTTAAGGACCAGGCCTTTTTTTTCAAATCTGACCAGTGTCACTTTATGTGGTGATAACTTTAAAACGCTTTGACTTATCCAGGCCATTCTGAGATTGTTTTTTCATCACATATTGTACTTCATGACACTGAAGTAAAAAAAATTCCATTTTATTTATAAAAAAAACAAATTTGCCCAAAATTTGGAAAGATTAGCAAATTTACAAGTTTCAATTTCTCTACTTCTATAATACATAGTAATACCTACAAAATAGTTATTAATTTACATTCCCTATATGTCTACTTCAAGTTTGGATCATTTGGGGAATTACAATTTTTTGGGGGATGTTACAAAGCTTAGAAGTTTGAAAGCAAATCTTGAAATTTTTCAGATATTTAAAAACCCACTTTTTAAGGACCAGTTCAGGTCTGAAGTCACTTTGTGAGGCTTACATAATATAAAACCACCCAAAAATGACCCCATTCTAGAAACGACACCCCTCAAGGTATTCAAAACTGATTTTACAAACATTGTTAACCCTTTAGGTGTTCCACAAGAATTAATGGAATACAGAGATCCAATTTCAAAATTTCACTTTTCTGGCAGATTTTCCATTTTAATAATTTTTTACCAGTTACAAAGCAAGGGTTAACAGCCAAACAAAACTCAATATTTATAGCTCTGATTCTGTAGTTTACAGAAAAACCCCATATGTGGTCATAAACCGCTGTACGGGCACACGGCAGGGCGCAGAAGGAAAGGAATGCCATACGTTTTTTTTGTTTTACACAATAATAGCATTTTTGAAGCAAAAAAAATCATGTTTTAGTGTCTCCATATTCTGAGAGCCATAGTTTTTTCAGTTTTTGGGTGAGTATCTTAGGTAGGGTCTCATTTTTTGTGGGATGAGATGACGGTTTGAATGGCACTATTTTGGGGGGCATATGACTTTTTGATCGCTTGCTATTACACTTTTTGTGATGTAAGGTGACAAAAAATGGTTTATTTAGCACAGTTTTTATTTTTTACAGTGTTCATCTGAGGGGTTAGGTCATGTGATATTTTTATAGAGCCGGTGGATACGGACGTGGCGATACCTAATATGTACCTAGTATTTTATTTATTTATGTAAGTTTTACACAATAACAGCTTTTTTAAAACAAAAAAAAATGATGTTTTAGTGTCTCCATATTCTGAGCCATAGTATTTTAATTTTTTTGGCCGATTGTCTCAGGTAGGGGCTCATTTTTTGCGGGAGGAGGTGACGGTTAGATTGGTACTATTTTGGTGGGCAAGCGCCTTTTTGATCGCTTGATGTTGTACTTTTTGTCATGTAAGGAGGCAAAAAATGGTTTATTTAGCACAGTTTTTATTTTTTACAGTGTTGATCTGAGGGGTTAGGTCATGTGGTATGTTTATAGAGCAGGTCAATACTTTTCCCCCCTTATTTCTTACCAATTTTTTTTACTTAATTTGTGGAAAATTACATTTTTGTTTATTTTTACTTAAAACTTTAAAAAAAATTGGGGGGGAAACTTAATTTTTTCAAGTTTTTTTTCACAATTTTTTTGTCCCACTTTGGGACTTCAACATTTGGGGGTCTAATCTTTTACAATGCACTCCAATGCTTCTGTATTGGAATGCATTGGCTGTGAGTATTACTCATACAGCTTCCTGCATGTGAGATCCAGGGGGCTGGATCTCGCAGGATCGTCACCGGGAGGCAGCGCAGATGCCTACAAAAAGGCATTGCTCTGCCTTCCATGCCATCGGGTCCCCCCTACAGCCGCATGGGGACCCGATGGCAACGCTGACCGCAACCACAGCTGTAAAAGCCACAAACCGCAGGTCTGAAATGACCTGGGGTTTGCGGTGATCGCCGACACGGGGGGGGGGGGGGGTCACAGGACCAACCCGCGCCAAGCTGCTCAATGATTTGAGTTGGCACCTTGTTTCGGAAATACACATGACGTACCGGTACGTCATGTGTCCTTAAGTACCGAGACAACATGCCGTACTGGTACGTCATGTGTCCTGAACAGGTTAAAGGGCCTTTTACATGGTTGAGCGAACATAATGACCATTCACTTTGTATAATGTAGACAGCTCCTTCCCTATTTGCACAAAAAGATGTCGACGGACAATAATATTAGTTTCCGAAAGATATATCCATTCACCTGACCAGCATTTTGCTTGTTTATTGAGTAATTTGCAGCACCTTTACCCTGGTTAGTTATCAGGAACAAGCATCTATATAAAAACTTTCTTCCTGCTAATTGACCCTATCCCTGAACAGGTTAAAAGAGTCCTAACACACACTTACATATTGGGGCACATTCATTAAGACCGGTGTTTTATACACCGGTCTTAATAACCCCTATAGCTGGCAGTAGATTGCTGAAGTTATGAAGAGGCGCCGACTTCTACATAACTTCAGCTTATCCACTGCCGCTTCAAAATGTAAGCCAGCTTCCTGTCTGTCTTATATTTAGCCCATTTTCTATGTCTAAACCAGGTATAGAAAATTATGAATGAGAAGGACCTGCCTGCCCCTTTCCTTTCCCCGCCCCACCACACCCCCTTTTTTAGACCTGGCGTGAGCAGGGAAGAAGCCGCAAATTCTGCCGTACCATGGGGTGCAACAGAATTTGCACCAGATACAGTTGTAAGAAAAAGTATGTGAACCCTTTGGAATTATATGGATTTCTGCACAAATTGGTCATAAAATGTGATCTGATCTTAATTTAAGTCACAAAAATAGACAATCACAGTCTGCTTAAACTAATAACACATAAAGTATGTAATGTTACCATGTTTTCATTGAACACACCATGTAAACATTCACAGTGCAGGTGGAAAAAGTATGTGAACCCCTAGACTAATGACATCACCAAGAGCTAATTGGAGTGAGGTGTCAGCCAACTGGAGTCCAATCAATGAAATGAGATTGGAGGTGTTGGTTACAGCTGCCCTGTCCTATAAAAACCCCACACCAGTTCTGGGTTTGCTTTTCACAAGAAGCATTTCCTGATGTGAATGATGCCTCGCACAAAAGAGTTCTCAGAAGACCTACGATTAAGAATTGTTGACTTGCATAAAGCTGGAAAGGGTTATAAAAGTATCTCCAAAAGCCTTGCTGTTCATCAGTCCACGTTAAGACAAATTGCCAATAAATGGAGAAAGTTCAGGACTGCTGCTACTCTCCCTAGGAGTGGCCATCCTGTAAAGATGACTGCAAGAGCACAGCGCAGACTGCTCAATGAGGTGAAGAAGAATCCTGCAGTGTCAGCTAAAGATTTACAAAAGTCACTGGCATATGCTAACATCCCTGTTAGCGAATCTACAATATGTAAAACACTAAACAAAAATTTTCTGCTGTCCAAAAAAACATTGCTGCATGTTTACAGTTTGCACAAGAGCACCTGGATATTCCACAGCAGTAGTGGCAAAATATTCTGTGGACAGATGAAACCAAAGTTGAGTTGTTTGGAAGAGACACACAACACTATGTGTGGAGAAAAAGAGGCACAGCACACCAACATCAAAACCTCATCCCAACTGTGAAGTATGGTGGTGGGGACATCATGGTTTGGGGCTGCTTTGCTGCATTCCGGCCTGGACGGATTGCTATAATCGAAGGAAAAATGAATTCCCAAGTTTATCAATACATTTTACAGGAGAACTTAAGGCCATCTGTCCACCAGCTGAAGCTCAACATAAGATGGGTGTTGTAACAGGACAACGACCCAAAGCATAGAAGTAAATCAATAACAGAATGGCCTAAACATAAGAAAATACGCCTTCTGGGGTGGCCCAGTCAGAGTCCTGACCTCACACTGTTTGAGATGCTGTGGCATGACCTCAAGAAAGCGATTCACACCAGACATCCCAAGAATAAGAAGAATGGTCAAGAACTACTCCTGACCGTTATCTGATCTGCAACTACAGGAAACGTTTGGTTAAAGTTATTGCTGCCAAAGGAGGTTTAACTACTTATTGTTTTCCACCTGCACTGTGAATGTTTACATGGTGTGTTCAATAAAAACATGGTAACATTTAAATCTTTGTGTGTTATTAGTTTAACCTCTTAAGGACACATGACGTACTGGTACGTCATGATGTCATGGTACTTAAGGACACATGACGTACCGGTACGTCATGTGTTGTTCCGATCACTGCCGCCCGGCGGGCCGTGATCGGAACAAGGTGCCTGCTCAAATCATTGAGCAGGCACCTAGGCTAAATGCACAGGGGGGTCCCGTGACCCCCCCCATGTCGGCGATCGCAACAAACCGCAGGTCAATTCAAACCCTTCACCCTGAATGATTTTATGTGGGCAGGTGGTGCAGGGGGAGGGTTGCGGGTGGTGCGGGCGGTGCGGGAGGCGGGCGGTGCGGCAGGCGGGACCGCGATCCCCTGCCCGCCTCCCCTTGAATAATCGTTGGTGGCTAGTGGGTATACCAGGGTGCCAGCACATTGCCGGCACCCTGGTATAAACGGTTGACATCTGTGATGTTTTAACCCTTTCCATACCGCAGTCCGTACGGACCGCTGTATGGAAAGGTTAACAGTGCAGGGAGCTCCCTCCCTCTCCGATCGGGGGGCTGCTGTGCCTTTGCAGCCCCCCGATGGAGAGGGAGAGAGCCCCCGGACAGCCCCCCGACAGCCCCGTCGTTACCCTTCCCCGTCTGCGAAGTTGTGGCAGACGGGGAAGGTTCCCATGGCAACAGGATGCCTTCTCAGACATCCTGCTGTCCATGGTGCTGAACAGATGTGTTCTGAAGGCATAGATCTGTTCAGACAAAGTGTAAGTAAAATACAGTGCAGTACCCTATATAGAGTACTGTACTGTATTATACAGACATCAGACCCACTGGATCTTCAAGAACCAAGTGGGTCTGGGTAAAAAAAAAAAAGTAAAAAAAAGTGAAAAAAAAAGTGAAAATCAAAAAACACATTTATCACTGATTAAAAATGAAAAAAATAAAATTCCCTACACGTTTGATATCGCCGCATCCGTAACGACCTGTCATGTTACTTTACCCGAACGGTGAACGCCATAAAAATAAAAATTTAAAAACTATGATGAAATTGAAATTTTGCCCACCTTACTTCCCCAAAAAAGGTAATAAAAGTGATCAAAAAAGTTGCATGTACGCCAAATTTGTAACAATCAAACCGTCATCTCATCCCGCAAAAATCATACCCTACCCAAGATAATCGCCCCAAAACTATGGCTCTTAGACTATGGAAACACTAAAACATTATTTTTTTTTGTTTCAAAAATGAAATCATTGTGTAAAACTTACATAAATTTTAAAAAGTATACATATTAGGTATTGCTGCATCCGTATCGACCGGCTCTATAAAAATATCACATGACCTAACCCCTCAGATGACCACCGTAAATTTTTTTTAAATAAAAACGGTGTAAAAAAAGCAATTTTTTGTCATCTTACGTCACAAAAAGTGTAATAGCAAGCGATCAAAAAGTCATATGCACCCTAAAATAGTGGCAATCAAAAAATGAGACCCTACTTAAACTAAAAACTATAGCTCTTAGACTATGGAGACACTAAAACTTTTTTTGCTTTAAAAATGAAATCATTGCGTAAAACTTACATAAATAAAAAAAATTGTATACATATTAGGTATCACCACGTCCGAAAAAACCTGCTCTATAAAATTATCACATGATATAACCTGTCAGATAAATGTTGTAAATAACAAAAAAAAAACGGTGCAGAAAAAGCTATTTCTTGTTACCTTGCCGCACAAAAAGTGTAATATAGAGCAACCAAAAATCATATGTACCCTAAACTAGTAGCAACAAAACTGCCACCCTATCCCCTAGTTTCTAAAATGGGGTCACTTTTTTGGAGTTTCTACTCTAGGGGTGCATCAGGGGGGCTTCAGATGGGACATGGTGTCAAAAAAAACAGTCCAGCAAAATCTGCCTTCCAAAAACCGTATGGCATTCCTTTCCTTCTGTTCCCTGCCGTGTGCCCGTACAGCAGTTTACGACCACATATGGGGTGTTTCTGTAAACTACAGAATTAGGGCCATAAATAATGAGTTTTGTTTGGCTGTTAACCCTTGCTTTGTAACTGAAAAAATAAAATTAAAATTAAAATGGAAAATCTGCCCAAAAAGTGAAATTTGGAAATTGTATCTCTATTTTCCATTAAATCTTGTGCAACACCTAAAGGGTTAACTAAGTTTGTAAAATCAGTTTTGAATACCTTGAGGGGTGTAGTTTCTTAGATGGGTCACTTTTATGGAGTTTCTACTCTAGGGGTGCATCAGGGGGCTTCAAATGGGACATGGTGTAAATAAATCAGTCCAGCAAAACCTGCCTTCCAAAAACGAAATGGCACACCTTTCACTCTACGCCCCACTGTGTGGCCGTACAGTAGTTTACGGCCACATATGGGGTGTTTCTGTAAACGGCAGAGTCAGGGCAATAAAGTTACAGTCTTTTTTGGCCGTTAACCCTTGCTTTGTTAGTGGAAAAAATGGAAAATTAGGCAACAAAATGAAATTAGTTAATTTCATCCCCATTTGCCAATAACTCTTGTGCAACACCTAAAGGGTAAACGAAGTTTGTAAAATCAGTTTTGAATACCTTGAGGGGTGTAGTTTATAGAATGGGGTCATTTTCAGGTGGTTTCTATTATGTAAGCCTTGCAAAGTGACTTCAGACCTGTAGTGGTCCCTAAAAATTGGATTTCTGAAAAATTTAAAGATTTGCTTCTAAACTTCTAAGCCTTGTAACATCCCCAAAAAATAAAATAGCATTCCCCAAATAATTCAAACATGAAGTAGACATATGGGGAATGCAAAGTCATCAAAATTTTGGGGAGTATTACTATGTATTACAGAAGTAGAGAAACTGAAACTTTGAAATTTGCAAATTTTTCCAAATTTTGGGTAAAAAAAAAATTGACTTCATTTTACCAGTATCATGAAGTATGGCCTGGATAAGTCAAAGCGTTTTAAAGTTATCAGCACTTAAAGTGACAGTGGTCAGATTTGCAAAAAATGGCCTGGTCCTTAACCCCTTTAGGACACAGGGCGTACATGTATGGCGGTGATCGGAACCCCGTGCCTGCTCAAATCATTGAT